>NC_081183.1:78135642-78245327 GCF_029867415.1 Vicia villosa
TTGGAGTTGCTGCCCGCTTTCGAGGAAATCACTTTCAATCACATCCCTCGAGAGGAAAATCAATTGGCAGATGCTTTGGCTACTTTGGCGGCCATGTTCAGAGTTAGCTCCCCTAAAGAAATGCCGGACATAACGATCCTCCGTTACAAAGAACCTGCACATGTATTCCCTGCCCACTGTCTCACTACTGAAGAAGTGTATGATGAAAAGCCATGGTATTACGACATCAAGAGGTATGTTGAGAAGCAAGAGTATCCCGAAGATGCTACAATTGGTGATAAGCGAACGCTTCGAAGATTAGCATCCAAATTCTTCTTGTCAGGAGACGTCCTGTACAAAAGAAACTATGATTCAGTTTTGCTCAGATGCGTGGATAGACACGAAGCCGAATTGATCATGCGGGAAATTCATGAAGGATCTTTTGGAACTCATTCCAGTGGACATTCTATGGCCAAAAAGATCTTGCGAGCAGGATATTATTGGATGACGATTGAAAGTGATTGTTATGTGTATGTGAAGAAATGTCACAAATGCCAAGTGTATGCTGACAAAATTCATGTCCCCCCAACTCCTCTGAATGTCCTGACGTCGCCTTGGCCCTTTGCTATGTGGGGCATAGACATGATTGGGCGGATAGAGCCACAAGCTTCAAATGGGCATAGATTTATTCTTGTTGCTATCGACTACTTCACCAAATGGGTTGAAGCTGCTTCTTACAAGAATGTAACCAAGCAAGTCGTTACTCGCTTCATCAAGAAGGAGATCATATGCCGATATGGGGTTCCAAACAAGATCATCACTGATAATGGGTCCAATCTTAATAACAGGATGATGGCAGAGTTGTGTGAAGAGTTCAGGATTGAACATCACAATTCATCACCCTATCGGCCAAAGATGAATGGCGCAGTCGAAGCTGCTAACAAGAATATAAAGAAGATTGTCCAGAAAATGGTTAGAACGTATAAAGATTGGCATGAGATGTTGCCATTTGCTTTGCATGGCTATAGAACTTCGGTTCGTACTTCAACTGGGGCAACTCCCTTCTCTCTCGTCTACGGTATGGAGGCCGTACTACCTGTCGAAGTGGAAATTCCTTCGTTGAGAGTCTTGATGGACGCCAAACTCGATGAAACAGAATGGGTTCAAACGAGGCTTGATCATCTCAATCTAATCGAGGAGAAACGCTTATCTGCTATCTGCCATGGCCAGTTGTACCAAAAGAGAATCAAGAAAGCGTATGACAAGAAGATTCGGCCTCGAGAATTCCACACAGGTGACCTAGTCGTAAGGAAGATCTTGCCAATTCACACTGATCCAAGGGGCAAATGGACTCCCAACTATGAGGGACCATACATTGTGAAGAAAGCATTTTCAGGTGGTGCTTTAATCCTGACAAAGATGGATGGGGAAGACGTTCCGCTTCCAGTCAATTCAGACTCAGTCAAAAAATACTACGCATAAAGGACCCGCTAGGTCGACGTACCTAGGCAAAAATAAGGGCATCCCGGCAAACCAAAAGGGTTTGGGCAAAAATTAGGGATAAAACAAAAAAAATAGCCCGCTAAGTTGAAAACCCGAAAGGGCGACTTAGGCAAAAAGGGGCATCCCGCTGGATTGAAAACCCGAAAGGGCGATCCAGGCAAAAGTTAGGGATCAAAAGCGAGAGGCCGCAGTCTGAATATCCTTCACAAAGACCACTATACGCCCTTGGCAGAACGGACAGATCAATCCAACCACTACCCTTCTGAAGCAAAGCATTGAGAGGATCGAGGATATGGGAACTGTAGCAATATCAGTTTTAGTGGAAATCCGAGCATTTCTCTTTGCCATTTTGCTCTTTGCATTTGTATTTTCTTTTACGCAACTACCTCATTTAGGAGTTGCTTCCTTGTACAGAAGCCTGTTCACAGGCATTCCATCAATAAAATGATCTTTTGATGCAAAAACTTTCTTTCTTTCTTTTCATTTTTACGCATGCGAGGTGTGATTTAATTCGTTATTAAACATTGCATTGAGAACATGGGGGCAATAATCATAAAATCAAAACGAAACATGATGTTACATAAACATAAAAGTGCTCTAAGGGGCACCAATTGCATCCAAATGTCGTTTTCTGTGCAGGTTGCAGGTTCTAGCCGCCATCTTGGCTCATGATGTGTCACCAAGGTCATCATCATCCCACGTGAAAGATCCGGAGTATAATTCATCAGTGTTGGTAAGCATGGGGCACCTGAAAAGGTCCATGTCCTTCTTCCATATGACGGACGAAGAGCGGTCTCTCAAAACTCGTGATTCCCCAAGCAGCTTAGGATGTAAGGAAAGTCGAGCAAGGTCATTTCATCCCCAGCAGGGCTATGCTCCAACCCTCAACGCAGTCACCAATAATCTTTGGTACTGTAGGGCTCCAATATCAATTCACGATGATGGCTCAAGGTCACAAGCAACGGACCCCAATGATCCCGCTCCTCTGCCTCGCCAAAGCCTTTATTTGGCACTCTCTGCATATAGTACTTATTGCATATAGCATTGCATCCTCGAAAGCGTAGCATATCCATCACAATGGATCATTACGCCATAAAAAAAAACTCAAGCATGCATACAAAGCATGAGCCAGATGATAGGAGCTAATGTTGAATCAGAACAATGACCCATCCCCTCAAAGTTGTTACCTGTACAAACTTTGCCTGATATCTGCTACCACACTACAAACACTTTTAAGCCACGGTGCCGATACGAGGTACCCTCAGTTTCTGATGAGCGTCTGACACAATGTCTTCTTTTGTCCCCTGATGTCGAGTCGATGTTGAGTCATAGATCGCCACGAGATCTTATTCCTTCCAAAGTGTAGAGGATCGCACGAGATCTTCTTCCGATGTTGAGTCATAGATCGCCACGAGATCTTATTCCTTCCAAAGTGTAGAGGATCGCACGAGATCTTCTTCCGATGTTGAGTCATAGATCGCCACGAGATCTTATTCCTTCCAAAGTGTAGAGGATCGCACGAGATCTTCTTTCGATGTTGAGTCATAGATCGCCACGAGATCTTATTCCTTCCAAAGTGTAGAGGATCGCACGAGATCTTCTTCCGATGTTGAGTCATAGATCGCCACGAGATCTTATTCCTTCCAAAGTGTAGAGGATCGCACGAGATCTTCTTTCGATGTTGAGTCATAGATTGCCACGAGATCTTATTCCTTCCAAAGTGTAGAGGATCGCACGAGATCTTCTTTCGATGTTGAGTCATAAGATCGCCACGAGATTTTATTCCCTTTTCTTCTGTTGACAAGTTGATCGCCACGAGATCTTCTTTCGATGTTGAGTCATAAGATCGCCACGAGATCTTATTCCCTTTTCTTCTGTTGATGAGTTGATCGCCACGAGATCTTCTTTCGATGTTGAGTCATAGATCGCCACGAGATCTTATTCCTTTCAGTCCTGACGTTGAGTCGTAAATCGCACGAGGTCTTTTTCTTTCGATCATTGTTTCATACAACCATTCTCTTTGAAAACCCCGTGTCGGTACCGCTACCACGTTATAAGCTATCTCCATTCAAACCCATTACCCACTGTAAATATATCCACCAGAAAAACAAATTCCTCTCTTTCCCCAGCAGATATCAAAACAAAAATAAGAATAACACTTACACCACCTTCTCTTTAGGACAAATTTTTGGTACTTTGGTATTTAATCTTCTTTTACCTCGAATGTTCGAAAGACTAACGCCAATCTCACCTTCAGGTTTAAGATGATTAAATAGGGGCAGCTGTCATACCCCAAATTTGTCCTACCCTTTAATTTCTAACTGGCTTAGGCTTCTCATTTCACCTGCATATTTCCATTAGGTCATTTAACATAACATGCATCATTAATCAATAAACTTGGAAAGGGATCGAGGTCATAGATAAGAGATATGGTTTCATATGGATTCAGGCGGACTTGTTTTAATTGGGGTTTTCTTTTGCCATGGATTAGGGTTTATTTCCCTGATCTTTTAAATCAAGAAATAAAGTTCGTGTTCCAAAGCATTTGGTGGTCAACCAATGTCAGGGTTATCTCCTCAACAAAGGCTCCATGTAGATCAAAGTTTCTTCTTCTATGAGGGTCTGTTTTCAACCGGAGGGCCCATGAACCATAGATCGAGGTTCACTTCTTTGTGCTAATGCTCGTCAGCTGATTCTACGTCCCATGTTCTAACAATTATCATCATGATGGTTGTTCATCTGATTACTTGTGTGGCAAATATTTGTTTTGAGCTTCAAGCATGGATGTTAAGATGAGACATGGTGTTTTCAAGATTAGGAAGCTATTTGCGATGACTTTGACTTTTGGTCAAAGTAAGCCTTGAGAGGTTGACTTTTTGACAATTTCTTTCATTGACATCTTCGGGTTATTCTTCCAAGTGGAATTAATTCTTTGAATTGTGTGGAGGTTCATTCAAAGTTGTTTTGATTACTTAGAAGGCCTTATATGCTTCAAGTACAAGGAACATACAAAAGGAAAAGAAGGAAACCTTTCATTTCACGCTGGTTGGAACATAAGTCACTGTCATAAGCTCGTCACAATTATAAGGTTCAAGCCCCGTAGAATATAAGTTGTTACAAGTTTCAGTTGCTACAACAAAAAGAAAATTACAAAAGAAAAGCCACTTCCTAAAGCCTATTATACGGTATTCATGTGATTGAATCTTCAAGAGCCAATTCTCCTCCATTCTTCTCCTTGAACCTGCCACGGAACGACATAAAAATCAAGTCAAACAAATATCACAACCATATCCTATACATACCAATCCAATTTCCATTTTCATTCACCATTAAAACCTACTTCAAACTAACAATAATCTGTCAAAATCCCGCAAACAGTCTCCCTTTATCAAACACACAAACCATAACAAACTGTAACAATCTCCTATTACCATACAGCTCACATCAATAACACATTAACTTAACCAACACCCCCAACAGAATTTGAAGTCAATCACTAACAGTTTTGCTTATAGGACTTCTAACGGCCAATCTCCAAACATAACCTACCCTAACCACAAAACAGTTCCGGTCCAGCATCAGTAAGCCATAAACCATAAATTCACACCACATTTCAAACATTCAAACCAACACATATCCACACTAATTCCCTATCAATCTCTAACAGCTCCTTTATTTAACCATTCAAAACAGATTCATATAAAACCTACTGCCAAACCATCACCAAAAACCAACATTAACAATTTCTAACCACTAACCACTTCAGCATTCAGTATGGCAGCCCTTTGCTCATGATCACCAACATGTTGTACCTAGACCGTGTCGTCGCCCCCGCAAACCCAACTATGTCCTAACCGATCAGCTGACAGTCCTGCATAAAAAATAAAAGTTCAGCCTGCATATTCAAACACAAAGAAAATTCAGAAGCAGCCTTGCATCAGAAACCTGCATCCACTAATAATCCAGCAAAAGACTATACCATCAGCATTAAAACAGCCCCTGTTAAACCATACAGCAGCACCACACAGTCCATAACATGCCAAAAAACAGTTTTGTTAATCACATAAATTAACCCCTAATCATATATTAACCCTGCAGCAAACCCAAACTAGTAGCATACCATAGAGAAATCATAAACAAAAACTCAGTTTTGATTAACCTTGAACCTAGCCATTCACAGAACCATCAAATCTTAACAGTTTTCAAAACTAACCTCACTTTTAAACTCTCAACAAAAATTCAAATAACCTGCCACCAATTTCTCTTTACATCTCTACTTCTAACCAACCTTTATAGCCAGAGAACAAAATTTTCATAAAGGTCAGCAACTCACGCTTTCCAATCCAAACCAGGTCAAATAAACAGAATTCAGTTCTCCTCTAACCTCTCCTTACCAGAATTTCACAAGCCAATTTTTTAACCACCTTTTAACAGGCAATCCAAATAGATACACTACACCCACACTATTTCACAATTCGACTCAGAATTCACCATGTTCATAAAACATTCAGACTTGTTGCGTCTAAAACCTTTAGCATAACATCAACAAAAACTCCACTTACCGGCATTTTACTAACGGTTTAGCATTGAAGATTCAACGTAGTTACACCATACAAACTCTTTAAACTCAGACCATGATCTCATATCCGTGAGTTGCTGCCACAAAAAAATCAGCCCTGCATATGAACAAAAACCAAAGAAGACCGGTTCAGACTAACAGAACTCCAAAGGAAATCGACAATTAAGAAGGGATTGAGAGCAAACAGCAGCATAACAGAAGTTACGATAAATCCCTAACCTCATAAAAACCAAACAACATCACTATGCTGACAGATCCATCAAACCTGCGACCAAAACAAGAGAAATTCATATTAGTCCCACATTCAAAGAATCAAAAATGTGCTGCAAACTTAGTCCCACATTCAAGAAATTGAAAAAACACTTTGCAAGCTATAATTCTGAGTCCCACATCTAAGAATTCCTAATGATTACCCAATCATTACTGTATAAAAGTCAGTGCCACCATTCAATAAACAACACCTAAGCACTATCAGCTTTCATCATTGTCTCGCTTGCAGACTTTGAAGAAAGAAGTGAAAAGCCTCAGTTCAAACACTCTCACCACCTCCCTCACACTCACCATACGCACATTTCAGAGCTGTTGAAGTTCATCATTAGGACTTCAACAAAGCTTGTGCTAAACCACTCTCTCCCTCACCCGCAACACACTGCAAGAACGACGCTCACACAGAAAGCCAGAAAGAAAATAGAAGAGAAGGAACAAGAGATACTCACCAGTTCGAATTCGCCGGAAGATTCATCTTCACCGTCGCACCGGAAGCTCAGGTCACTTAATCAGGTACGTCCAACGCATCTTCTTATTCTTCTCTTAGCATTTGCATCTGATTAGAAGTTTATCCGCTCCAATTGTTAGAAATTTTGGCTTGAATATCAAAATCTTTGGCCTAGGGTTCACTCTCCCCCTTTCCCGGCTCAGACGCATGAGACCGCTTCTTGAGAAATTGATCACGGATTTGGACTCGGAGCGGTGTTTTAGTTCAGATTCATGTTAAGTTGTGGTGAATACGGACGAATTGGTGGCGGCGAGGGCGGTGTTTGTCCGCCGGAAATCGCGCCGTCGTCCATTAGAAAGAGAGAAAGACGAGAGTGAAGGAATTGGGAACGACACTTCTCAACCCTATTTCCCTTTTTTCATTTTCTTTTAATTAATTTTATGACTAATTGTGCTTAATTGGGCTAACTAGTATTAAATAATCTTAACGGAGTTAAAGGAGACTAATTAGAGGCTAATTGGACTAATTCTGGAAATAATTTCTGCTGGATCATCAATATTCTATGGGTCGAATTCAGGTCTCACCCCCCTTTGGCCCATGACACTGCACTTTTTTGACAAACAAATCTACAATAAAAACCCCTTGGGCCTCATTCTGACCAGGCCTGGGCACCCTAAGTATCACACCCCATAATTCATTCCCAACCCCCTGGTTATCCATGTTTTTTTAGTTAGTTTTGTACTTAGTTTCTTTTCATCCTTTTGTTAGAGTTTTAGGTGATAAAAATGATATAGAAAACAATAGAAATATTAGTTTTAGGATTAATAGATTTAGATTTTTTGCTTGAATTAGAATTCTTTTTTTTATGAAAAACTTATAAAATAGTAGTTTTTAATTCATTTTGCACTATGTTTTTGACTTGTTCTTTTTCACGCCATTTTCAATATTCTACTTACCGCTTTATTTTTCATGCTTCTTTTAAATCCTAACCTTAGGTAGAAACCATGATAATAATAAGTAGAATCCCTCATTCATATTAGGCTAGTTTTCTTAGGCTAGTTCTTTTTCTTTTCAACTTTAATCCATTTAAAAATACTTGAATAAATTCCCCATAAAAAATACCAAGAAAACTCATAAAAAATGACTAATAAATACTTTGACTAATAAAAAGGGAATGGAAGCTTGTAACTTCCCTTGCTTAAGAGATGTTCGAGTGCTTGGGGCTCCCTTGCTTAAGGGTTCCATTCAAGCGTAAGTTCCCGACCTCTAAAAAACACAAACCAAAGAGTAACTCGAGTTTCCCTTGCTTAAGGGATTTCCTCGAAACACTCAAACTCTCTCTCTCTTCTCTCGCTTTCTTAAGGGCACCGTTATTTCCGCTCCATTTGCATCCTAGGCTGTCCCCTTGTGCAAGAGCGCGAACGTTAACGCCGCCCAACTAAAAAACACAAAAACAAACAGAAACTATGGAGCCGAACTACGGCGCTCTGATTCCTGAAAAGGATACGTAGGCATCAAGTCGCGGGGCTTGAACGAGCACACTTGTAAATAATTCCTTCTTTTCCCCGTATTTATTTTGCATTCATTCGCATGTAGACATAGACATAGTACACACCCTTTAGATAGAAACAAACATAGGTGGATACCATCGAGTACGATGGGCGCGAGGGGTGCTAGTACCTTCCCCTCGCGTAACCGACTCCCGTACCTTGATTCTCTGGTCGCAAGACCCTGTTCTTATCCTTTCCTAGGTTTTCTGATATTCCTTTCCCTTATGGGATAAATATATTAGTGGCGACTCTGTTCATTTTTCGCGAGCGTGCGACAGTAAACTATTAAAAATTATTTGACATATTTTTTTGCAATTTTGATTAATGGTTAGTAAACATAGAATATAATCGAATAAAATGCAATGATGCAAATGAGATGGAATCGTAGGGTAAAAATTAGGGTGCAACAGTATGGAGTTGTGCAATAGTCTCTACTACATATCACCCACAGACTAATGGGCAAGCTGAGATCTCCAACAGGGAGATCAAACAAGTTTTAGAGAAAATGGTGTAGTCAAACAGGAAAGACTGGAGCCGTCGTCTAGAAGACGCACTTTGGGCTCAAAGGACAGCTTTCAAGACACCTATTGGGATGTCTCCTTATCGACTTGTTTTTGGTAAGGCGTGTCATCTTCCTGTTGAGATAGAACACCGTGCTTTTTGGGCGGTGAAGAGTTGTAATTTGGAGATGCAACAAGCAGGTATTGAAAGAAAACTCCAATTGCAACAGTTGGAAGAGCTTAGATTAGAGGCTTATGAGAGCTCTAGGATTTATAAAGAAAAAACTAAGCACTTGTAAATACAAGGTCACATTCACAAAGAAGTTTTTGATCCATGGCAAACTCCACAAGCAAACAAACAACAAGGCTTAAGCAAAAGAACTCAAGGAAATGCTAGGTTGGCTATTCAAGACAAATCAGGTCGACCTGCAATATATCTAGGTCGACTCAAAACTAAGAAAACAAGAAAGTTTCAGAAATACCACAAGTAGGTCGACCTAACCACACTCCCAGGTCGACCTAAACTGAAGAGTTTTTTGTCATATCACTGTTAGGTCGACCCACTCACATCCACAGGTCGACCTAATCTGAAGAATTCTTCAAAAAGATGAATTAACTGATTCTAGGTCGACCTAACCTAGCAATAGGTCGACTCAACTGGAAACAAATTCATTCTGACTCATTCTTACCTCTGTTAGGTCGACCTAAGCACCAAGGTAGGTCGACCTATCTGCTAAAAACTTCCCAAATCATGTGTTCACTCTGCTCCAACATACCAGCAACTCACATATATTATCCAAGGTTCAATTATTGAATACAACACCAACGACTTAAAGATACACAAAGGCTTCTCATCTTCGTTCTTCGTCATCTCCAACACAATTACACATAATCATTCTTGCGTTGAGGGTTAGTGATCGAGTTCGATAACGTCCATGGAACGAAATTGAAGATTCCTAGTGGGTGAATATTTGTGGGGTTTTTGGTGAATAAAATCCGAGGGTTTTGTCCTCCAAGATAGGTGTTTCTTGGGGGTTTTTATCAAGAGGTTTCATCGAGGATCCATCTGAGTGTGAAGATTGAAGAACAAGGGTTCAAGGCAATTCAAGACACTGCAGAAAAGGGATCAAGTGAAGCTCTTGGATCACCTTGATCTGACTCAAGATTAAGGGGGAAAAAGATTCAAAGGATCGACATAATTGGTTTATGGTTTATCGCTTTGTTATCTTCTTTGTATTAACTGCTTTCAACATTAATGAAAGATTTCCCAATTTCAGTTTGGAATTGGGGGCAGATGCAGTCGTAGCGAGGACGATCGACGAACTGCCTAAACAAATATCGTGTTCTTGTCGCTTTTACCTTTTCATTTACATTCTGTTCATATTTGGTTATAATAGCAAATTGATCAACGATTCGAGTGTTAAGATTGTGAATTAAGAACTTATATAAACATCACAATCCATCACACATTGAATCACCATCAATTTGATCATTATCCCCAAGTGTTTGTGTTTTTGCTTCTTCCACTATCACTGCATTGCAAACATCGTTCATCATATAAGAAGTTAATTGATTTTCAATAGAGCGACGTATTGATTCTATAGTGTATTCTCTTATCGTTTATCTCAAGCTGGTTAGTGGTTTTAACACATATACAATCGTTTCAATAGTGGTTCGGAATAGACGCGAGTCGATTCAGAATCACTTCTGCTTAAAGTTCAATTAATTCCGCAAAACTGTGTAAGATCTATTCACCCCCCTCTAGATCCTAAGGCCAGCGTCTAACAGCACTTCCATGATAAAATGATTTCTAGGAAGGAATTTTCTGTGGGCCAACAGGTTTTACTGTTTAACTCCCGCCTTAAGCTTATGGCTGGGAAACTTCGATCCAAATGGATTGGCCCCTTTGTTGTTACTAATGTTTTCCCTCATGGTGCAGTAGAAATAAAAAGTGCAGGTACTGACAAAGTCTTCAAGGTTAACGGGCAGCGGCGGAAGTTATTCCATGAAAGTCCGGTGCCTGAAGATGTCAGCATAGAGGAGCTTTCTTTGGAAGCACCTAACTACACTGCAACTTGATCAGGGAGTCCTTCTTTCCTTCTCCCTACTTTATTAGTAACGTCCTTTCATTGAGGGCAATGCTTAGTTTAAGTGTGGGGGAGGGAATCGTGTGTTTTATTTGTTTTTGTTAGTATTTTGTTTAATTTAAATAAATAAAAAAAATGCATCTTCTTGAAAGTTTTGGGCTACAGACTGATTTGAGTCGAGTTGCGGAGACTTGGGAAAAATTCACAAGATCGGTATCGTTCTAACACCGTAAGTCTCCTGCATACGGAAATTGATTTGAATTTGTTATTATGTTTTAGCCTTAATTTCTCATTCTTTGACAGCTCTTGAGTAGTTTATTTCAGCAGTCGGCACCATCTCTCACACACTTTACGCAGGAAGCCGATGAATATAAGTGAATGTTCTGAAAAGAAAAGAAAAAAAAAAGAAAATAAAAAGGTAATACACCTTCTAAGTTTGGTGATCCTCACCCGGTCACTTAACCCAACGGTTGTGTAATCTTCAAAAAAAAAGTTTTCAAAACTCTTTGTTAGTTGGTTCAGCGGTTTCTGGTGCTGAACTTGGTAGGGAGGATTACGGTCCGATCCCCCGCAACTACATCTGAGTAAGCAAAGGGTTATGCCACGCAAGTACCGGAACCCCGTGCAAAAGGATCAGAGTCACTAACCGGTTGTCCTGCTATAAGTGTGTGGAGATAACGGGCTTAATTGCGCTTGAATGAAAAAAGAGCAAAAAGGATGAGTAAGTTAGGCTATGGTATAATAATATGATTTGAATTGGTTTGTGTATTTAGGAGGCTTATGTCTGCATATCTGTGGTTAGTGTTCTTACGATGTCCTTAGTATGCAAGATTAGCACCTGTCGATGCAAACTTACCCAAAGAAGATTTGTAGCCTAGGATGAGTAACTGTTGATGTATTTGTGCTTTCTTTGTTCTGTTTTTCATTTTGCTCGGAGTGCAAAAGTTCAAGTGTGGGGGAATTTGATCAGTGCATTTTGATGCACGTTCTTCCATGTTTGTACTCAAGTATTTCTTCGGTTTGTTTTATTTATTTTTATGTTTTAATATGTTTTTATATTTTATTTTATTTTTGCACTTATTTGTTTTTCGTATTAATTTTTCAGCATTAACAGTCTGCACGGAAACGATCATATCTGGAGTTCCAGGAGTCCAATTGAGGCGTTCTAATAATCGCCGGAAAGCTAAGAGAAAGAGCTACAATTCTTATGTTGGAGTCGAAGTCAGAATCGGACTGTAGAAGGGCCAGAATATTCGTTGAAGTTGCAGCACTAGTTTTAGTTAAGTTTCGGGTCAATTGGTTTTGGGCCTGGGTCGTATGTTTGACCCAGTTGGATTGTAAAACGGGCCATTCTCTTTCACCTTAGGTTAGGCAGCCGCGGTTACTGTAGCAATCATCTTCCATTCACGAATTTTGAGAGCTTTCATGATTTGCTATGGAGAACTAAACCTTCCGGACGAATTTACTGTATTCAGGTTCAATACTTTGAGATTGTTATAACTACAAATAGAATTCTATTCCTTTCAATAATATTATATGATCATTGTTTGCTTAATTCAATTTCCTTATAATATTGTTGATTAAATTTGAATTGACACATGTTCTTGACTTTTGATCGCAATTCGACTCTGCTTAACCGTTAAATTGCGATATCTTTAACCGTATGCTTAATCCGGCAATAGGAATATGTATCTTACGATGTCAATCACGCTTGTTGAATGATATTGTGTTCAAATAGGATAGAGATCGTAGTTGTATCAATTGATGATAAGTAGAACCCGAAGTAGTGAATTCGTTTGCCTTTTAATCACTTATTTTCAAAACAGCTTATTTTATAATCACTTATTTTAAGCACTTTTTCTATAAATCGAACCTGAACCAACCCCCCCCCCCAATTTCGACTTACAATCAGTTAATAAGAATAGGAATCCTTGAGAGACGATACGCGAGTTACCGTTACCGTCGTACTATAGTTTTATAAAATTAACTCGTTTTTGACCCGCGCGCAACAGCGGATCAGTCGCGCGGAGGAATTTGTTGTTCGTTGTGCGAAGCTGATGAAAGCTGGATCGGAGGTTGTTGAAGGACACGTCATCGTATTTTCTGATGTGGTTGCCGTTGGCGAGTAACTCATGGAATCCGAATCTGTGTCGGAGGCAGTCAGCGGTGGATCCGTGGTTTACGATGGGGAGCTTTGGCCGGAGAGATCGCGGCGGTTCACGTGCGAGTTGCGGTTGAGTGTTGCTGCGATTCTGTTTCCCTTCTTCTCCTTTTCTTTCGCCTTCAATTGCCTTTGATTTGAGCTGGTTAGTATATGTGATTATTGTGTTGTCCCTGTTGTTGTGCTGCAGATTTGATGAAGATGATGATGTTTGTTCGTCCGCTACTGCTGGCGCGGCAATGAGTAAAGCGTGGCCGCGTTGTTGCTGTTTGAAACGGTTTCCGGTGGTGTACGAGTTGAGTTCGTCGGTGGTTGTGGCAACTGACAACTTCTTCCTTCTTCTTTTTTTTCTCCTCTCTTATATCTTGTAATTTCTTTTCCTGCAAAAATAGATGGCTAGTAATGGTGTTTGACTGTGTAGTATTGTTGTTAATACACAACCAAATAAAACGTGGAAAAGCCTGTCGAAGGGAAGGGACGGGTCTCGATGGAAATTCTTGTTGTATGTGTGGCCATGGTGGTAGATGTTATTGTAACAAAAGTTATGTGGGATCGAATGAAGGTTATGTTTTATTTTGGTTTCACAGGGTGGTTGTTTTGTATTGCAAAAGAAAATGAATGTTAAGAATTCTTTTTGAAAATAATGGTTGTATGAGCATGGAAAAGTGTTTGTGAAAACGTGATGTCAGGCAATGTTAGTGTGGAAATTATGTACAGTGAATGGAGACAAAATAAGGATTAGAGGTTACTCAAGGAGAGGGTTTATCAATCGGTCCTCCCTGTTTGTTAGAAAATATTTTTCTTTTATATTGGTCAATTTAGGGTATTTCTATACCTAATGGGCCTATTGCCCAACTACGTTAATGAATAATCATAATAATAATAATACTAATAATCCTAATAATTAATAAAACCTAATAAAAATAAAAACCTAATTAATCCTAATTCTACCTAATAATAATAATAATATTAATAAAAGCTAATTAAAAAATCCTAATATTAACAAAAATTAATAATGTTAAATATTAATAATTAGTCATGATAAAATAAAATAAAAATGATAATAATAATCAAGACAAATGTTACTAAAAACCCAAAATACCCCAAAAAATGATAAACCCTTGTAATAATTGGGCCCAACGTTTGGGTCCTAAATACCTGTTAATTATGCCCTTGTTTTAACTCAACCTGGGTTATAAGAGAGCGGGTTTGACAATAGAAATGTCAAACCCCATGACTCTTAATTTTGAACCTTGATGGATTAACAGACGTAGATTTGATCGGGCAAATTTTGGGGTATGACACTCTGTACTTTTCGAGTGTGTCAGGTTATGCATATAAAAGAAAAATTTATGGTTCAAGTAAGTGATGGAATCGAACGACGGACGAAAGTACTTGCATATTCAGACTTAAGGTACATGAATATTTTATTTTATTTAAGGGAAAATAACTAAAAATTAAAAAATTTACCTACAAAATTAAAATAGATAAAAGCGAAGCTCCCTCCCCCACACATAAACGTTGCATTGTCCTCAATGCGACTTTGTGTAGTGAGAAAGAGTAAAATCTTCACTCCTCTTGCCCTCTTGCTCTTGCTTCGCCTCGGGTTCGCACTCCACCTCCTCTACGTTCGCCTTGAATGTCTCTAGGCGGCACTATCCCAGCCTGATACACATAATCATGCAGGCCCTCAACACGGTATGTCAAACCACACATTTCTTCCTTTAATTCTGAAATGCTTCAATCTTTCCAATAAGAATAATCATGTTGGTCTTGTTGCATTTGTTGTATCAGCACCATCATCTCAGTTTATCGCGCCTCAATCCTTTGGTGGCACTGGGCTTCTTCCTCATGGTTGTGCATCATTTCCCTATATAAGTCATCTAGAGTAGCTGGTTGAGTTCTCCTGCAGGGTTGATGCACTGATGATGGTCCCCCAATATCCTTAGGAGGTGCTTGTTGTTGGTTTTGTGGTTGAGGTTCTTGTTGATCCATTTCTTGCTCTATTTCATCAGCATTATTCACTCCACCTTGGTCATTTTGCAAGTTAACACCGGAAGCAGGCACATTAAGGTCATAGAGCCAGTTGTTTCAGACGTCTATTCTAGTGATAGGGTCATCAGGCAAGATGACACTGTTGATTTTTTTGTTCCGTATCATAAGGTTGTACCTTTCATCATCTCTTGCCTTGATGAGACGGCCAGCTCTACAGTTGTTAATATCTAAAAAGGTAGCCGGTAGATAATGCAAGTTTTGCATCCTAGCACCCAAGCCAAGGGCTTGAGCTATCACAATGACAAACCCTCCTACGCAAAATGGTGTATTTCCGTCCCTCGAAATAAGAGACTGAATATGGGCCATGAAAAAGGTGTTGGGGTTGATTCAGTTATTTGCGGTGAAAGCACAGAAGTAGAAATACATCTCTTTGGCGTTAACCTTGTTGTTGTTGGTTCTTCCAAAAATCGTGTTTGCTAAGATGCGGTGGAAGTACCTGATGCACGGGTTATGGATGTGTGAGGAAAAACGTATATCAGGAGTGACATTTTCGTCACCAGACAATCGATGACATTGTACATATGCAGTAGCTTGCCAGTCTATCTCAGGAGGTATCTTATAATTCACACCGTCTCCACGAGTGAATTGGAATATCTCGCTTAAATTATCTTGATCCACGGTATACTCTTGGTTGAATAACCGGAAGGACATGGTTCCTGTAATATTTTGAGAGGCGTCGGCAAGAGTATTACCATAGGGTATGGCAAGGGTGACGAACGACAGGCTCTTCTAAAAGCTAAAAAAATGAATGCCATTGCATGTGCCTCTACGCAACATGCATGCACTATAGTGGTTCATTAAGTGAGGCTTTGCAGCCTTTGACCATACTACATGTCTCCTAATTGGACCAAAATTAATTTGGTATGAATTGCTTTGACTGAGATATAATGCTTGATCTTAGTCATTCTGTGGATCAAAACAACAACAACATAGCAACAGTCTCCACAATCTAATAATTGTAGACTAAAATTAAGCTTCAGACTGAATATTTGAATTGTGTGAAATATAAATACCTGTAAGGATATAACAGTAGCTGTAGAAGTATGGAAATTTTGCAACCAGGTATAAATTTTAGCAGCATCAATTTAACATATAGCAGTGTAGGAAATAGAGAAACAGTTTAGGAAATGAAGTGATTACTAATAATGAAATTTTAATGAAACAAAAACTAAAAATAATTCTGGGGTAAAATTGATAGATTATCAAAATACTAAAAAAAACAAAAAAATAAAAATCAAAGTACTAAAAATCAAAATACTAAAAATCAATTCCCCACACATCAAATATCTCTACTTCTAAGATGCCCTTTTGAGGCATTTCATTGCGTCTGGATATGTTTCCGGTGCATTGGCATCAGTCGCATTTTTTAACAGCGATGTGAACGTCTTTCCATAGATTGGGCCAAAAAAGGACGGCTTGTAAAATTTTAGCGCATGTCTTTGACGTGCTCGCATGTCCACCACAAGGCGCATCATGATAGTGAGATATTACGCTTTCCATCTCTCCTTCTGGGACACATCGACGAAAAATTCCATCGGCACCTCTCTTAAAGAGTAAAGGTTCGTCCCAATAATATTGTTTAAGATCATGGAATAACTTCTTCTTCTGTTGATAAGTCATGTCCAATGGATGCTTTCCTGCCGCTAAGTAATTAACAAAATCAGCTTCCCATGGCAGCGTGGTTTTAGTGCTTAATGTCTTAATGACTTCGGTGGTTTCATATTGGGCTTTAGGGTACTCCAATGTACCGCCTTCGGATTTTAAATGGGATATTAGGTGTTCGTAAGGGAAATCATCATTGATTGGTACTTCTCCGGGTTTAAGACCTTCCATTCTAGACAAATGGTCGGCTACAACATTCTCGGCACCCTTTTTATCCTTGACTTCCAAATCGAACTCTTGCAACAGTAGGATCCACCTTAACAGTCTAGGTTTTAAATCTTGTTTAGCTAATAGGTACCTAATGGCTGCATGATCGATGAAAATGATTATTTTTGCACCTACCAGATAGGAGCGGAATTTATCTAACGTGAAGACCACGGCCAAGAGTTCTTTTTCGGTGGTTGCATAATTCATTTCTGCAGGGTCCAAGGTTCTACTTGATAGTATATTGCATGGAGCTTTTAATCTTTCCTTTGTCCTAGGACTGCTCCTACGACGTAACCACTTGCGTCGCACATTATTTCAAAGGGCAGCCTCCAATTAGGCTGTTGCATGATGGGTGCAGACATAAGGGATGTTTTTAATTGTGAAAAGGCTCTTAAACATTGGTCATCATAATTGAACTCGACGTCTTTCATCAGGAGGTTGGTTAGAGGCTTGAAATCTTAGAGAAATCCTTTATGAATCGTCGGTAGAATCCGGCGTGTCCCAGGAAACTTCGTATTTCTCTTACTGTTTTCGGGGGTTGGAGGTTCTCTATAACTTCAATCTTTGCTTTGTCAACTTCAATTCCTTTTCTTGATACGATGTGCCCAAGAACAATCCCTTGTTTAACCATAAAATAGAACTTCTCCCAATTTAGAACTAGGTTCACTTGTACACATCTTTCCAACACTCTTTCTAGGTTTGACAGGCATCCTTCGAAACTTTCCCCACATACAGAGAAGTCATCCATAAAGACTTCCATGATGTTATCTATGAGATCAGCGAAAATTGACATCATGCATCTCTGAAATATCGCAGGTGCGTTACATAATCCAAACAACATTCGTCGATAGGCGAATGTTCCATAAGGACATGTGAAGGTTGTTTTCTCTTAGTCATCTGGGTGAATAGGAATTTGGAAGAATCCTGAATAACCATCAAGATAGCAGTAGTGGAAATACTTAACTAATCGTTCGAGCATTTGCTCTATAAAGGGAAGAGGAAAATGGTCCTTCTGAGTGGCCTTATTTAATTTTCTATAGTCAATACACATCCTTGCTCCAGTCACCATTCTTTCGGCTATAGACTCGCCAGATTTGTTTATTGTGAATGTTATGCCTTTTTTATTTGGTACACAATGGACTGGGCTTACCCACTGACTATCAGATGTTGGATATATAATTCCTGCATTCAGAAGCTTGGTTACTTCGTCCTTAACTACAGTGGTCAGGATTGGGTTAATTCTTCTTTGATGTTCTCTAGAAGATTTGCAGTCTTCTTCCAACATAATGTAATGCCTGCATATGGAAGGACTTATTCCTTTCAGATCAGCAATCTTATAACCTAACGCAGATGGGTATTTCCTTAAAACATGCAATAATTTTCCAGTCTCTGTTCGTCCTAATTCTGCGTTGACTATTACTGGTCTTTTGAGCTTGGCGTCTAGGAATTCATATCTAAGGGTATTTGGTAATGGTTTAAGGTCAGAGGCTGGTTGTTTTGGGAAAGGCATGTGATTGGGTGTCAAAGCCAAGCATTCGCTTAAGCTATCATCTCGGTATTCGAAACGCCAATTGTCATCTTCGAATATCAGGGGCACTGGAATTTTTATAATGTCAGAGTATGGTTCCTCTTCTAATTTCATCTCTATTACACATTCGTCGATAACGTCCACCAGATAGCATGTATCCTTTATAGCTAGGGCTTGAAGGAATTGTGTCAGAATAAATTTGATTTTCTCTCTGCCTACTTCGAATGTCATCTTGCCTTTCTTTACGTCTATAATGGCTCCGGCGGTGGCTAGGAATGGTCTTCCCAAGATTATAGGGGTATTGACGTCCTCTTTTATGTCCATAATTATGAAATCCGTGGGGATGTAAAATTGTCCTATGCGAACGGGAACGTTTTCAACAACGCCTACTGGATACTTAACAGAACGGTCTGCTAGTTGCACCGACATCTTGGTTGGTCTTAAGTCTCCCATTTTAAGCCTTTCACAAATAGATAAGGGCATTAGGCTAATACTGGCTCCTAAGTCACACAAGGCTTTGTCTATGAAAAACTTTCCTATATTACAGGGTATGGAAAAAATTCCTGGGACAAAGCCTCAACATGTCCTTGTATCCCTCCCATGCCTCGAAAAGAGACTCGTTGTCTTTTATTCTAAACCCATTGATCTGAGCTCTCAGCATGACTGTCTTGCTAAGGGGAAAGTATCGCGCCAAGAAGACTTTCTTCAATTTGTTCCAAGTAGTGACCGAATCGGTAGGTAGAGACTGGAGCCAGGCTCTAGCTCTATCCCTTAGCAAAAAAGTATGCCTTAGTCTGTACAATGTAACTGTTAATTACGATATCGACTAAATTAGTCCCCGGCAACGGTGCCAAAAACCTGATCGCGACAAAGTGGGTATGTCTATAGATTCGTGACTGCAAGTGCACAGTCTTATCGCGTAGCTTTAAAGATTATCAAACCCAAAGGACTAAGAGTCGGCCTACTGTATCTAATTGTTACTACGTAAATCTAAGGCTAAGATCTGATTGATTAGGATCAGACGGGGAAATAGAGGAATTAGAATTAATTTAAATAATAAAGATATACACCGGTATATAATGGTCGGACGTCGGGAATTTAGTAACCTATCAACGCGAATTATAATTTTATAATGTTACTATATTCCCTCGGTTACATGACTTACATACCGGTATAATATATTTAGCCATACATATTTTTAATAAACAGATCCAAACACATATAACAAACAAATATTATTCCACACATGATTTGATAATATAGCATTAATAATAAACAATAATTAATACTGAAAATAAAAACCTGAATTAAATTGTGGAACTGAACGTATCAATCTAGTAGTACCAAATCTCGATCCAGAACAGAAATCAAATAGCAGTAGTAAAATTTATTCCTAAAACTAAAACTAGATTCTGAAGTTGAAAAAGGAAATTAAATTGCAATAGTGTTTCCGGTGTGGAAATCTAATGTTAGCAGGTGGTGGAAACTAGATCTGGATGAAAGCAGAAGAAATTTTGGTTGCAGAAAATGGTGTGGAATCAACAACTCCTTCTCAAAATATTCGTCTAATATTTATAGTTGATTCACTTGAGTTAGGGTTGCTGGATTGTTGCTGAATAATTATTCCGTAGCTGGAGAATAGGAGTAGAAATAGCGGAGGAAAAATAGGCTTGGACGAACGACACTTCCACTGGGTGAGAGTGTGTGACCCACGTCACACACTTTGTGAACTAATGCATGACGGACGGCAGAAAAGGGGGGGGAGCGACGAACGACATGCTCCCTTTGTGGGATGCTTGTCGTTTGGGCCTTGCTTGGTCCACTTGTTTCTTTGCTTCACGAGCTTTCTTCATTTCTTCATATTTTGTTATTTTAAGCCCATTTTAATTACTTTGCTCATCATTTTTTTGCTCCTTTTCCGATTTAATCATTGTGAACGGTATATTCCTGAAACATAATAAAATACCAGCGTAATACGATAATAAAGTAATATAATTTAAATAAAACAGGGAAATAATCAGTGTAAATTAAGCTAAATATACGATATATTTTCGTGCTATCAATAAACTATCTTTTTCAAATCTAAGACTAAAAGAAAAATGAAGCTATTAACAATCAATATAGAGTGAGTGTTTTTCGTTGAAGTTCCTTGGCTTCTTCTTTGAGTCTTCAAGCCTTTTTATAGCCAATAGAGAAATATAACTGTTGGAGGGCAAATTCTGAATCTTGCAGAATGTTGGCGAATTGCTTGTAGTGGTAGACAAGATAGTACGCAACGTCCGTCCTTTTTCTTGGACTGGAGCGAAACATTCGCCTGTACCTTGTACTTCCGTACTACAGTGTAACATTAACTTTTTTTCTTGAACTTCAGAGGCTCTCAGCATGAGTTGGAAGAAAAATAATGAACATTGAATTCTTCAGAGCTTCAAGTCTTCAGAGTCTTCAGAACCGCGTCTTCAAAGTCTTCAGCACTTGGTCTTAAGAATCCTTTTGTCTTCAGAAACATGAATCTTTAGAGCTTCAAGTCTTCAGAACCACGTCTTCAGAGTCTTTACACACTTGATCTTCCGAACTGGTTTCTTCAAAACATCTATCAGAGTGATGACTTTATATGCTTCTGCTTCTTAAGTTGTTGCTACTGTTCATCAGAACTTTGTAGCGCGGAAACATAACCTGATGGCTTCTGATGTTTTGGCCACGCCTTCTCATCAAAATCAAACCTGTTTGTTAAGTACTCAACAATAACAAAAGTTAGCATGACAATAACAAAATTGCTCATACATATTGTTATCATTAAAACTCAGAGACGTATTGCAGAACCAAATCTTGTTCAAACATGTAGCTTTTGCTAACATGTTAAGACTCTAAAAAAAGGCGTGTGACGTCATCAAGTTCTAAACTTAACACACTTTGACTCTGAAAGAAATCAGTACTGTTTACAAAGACTCAGTCAAGTTCTAGAATACTTCTATAACAACGATTTTGATGAATGTTAGTGAAAGAGCTTCTAATCATGACTCTTATGGAAGAGATTCTGAAGACTCCTTTAGCTATGAGATTCGATTGTCCAAGTTATAAAGATTATGAAGGAAAGGTTCTGGAAGAACAAGTTTTAAAGATTTTGAAGAGAAAGATTTTAAAGACCAAGTGCTGAAGACTCTGAAGACAAGGTTCTGGATGAGCAAGTACTAAAAACTATTAAGATATAGGTTATGAAGATTCAAGTTTTGGTATTTCTAAGCATGCTTCATCACCTACTATCATAAGCCTCTGAAGTTTAGAAGATAAGATCAAAATTGGTTTACGTGAGGAAATAATATGAAGTACATATGTTTCCACTATCCAGATAGGGTGGCGTAAGGATTGTGTTATGGTACTACATTTTTTACCACTCCCTCACCGACCATTGTAGAAAAAAAAACTAGAGTTAAGTATTCCAATTCTATCCTTCAGCAGATTTGTTTTGGCTATAAAGGGAAGATTTAGAAGATCGAAGAAAATGCTGAACAACGATCAAGATACAAAACTTACATTGGAACGCTGTTGAATTCTCTCTGATATATTCTTTATAAATTTTTGTAAAAGCAAGTAAACTTTTGTTCGTTAACTTGCAACAAGTGAGCTTTTATTCATATACATGCTTAAACATTTTTGTGTTTTTGATTGTATTCAAATTTGTGTAATCTTTTTTCAAGAAGCATATATGTAAACACAACATGCATTTTAACTTGTAAGTTGATAGCTCCTTGAGAGACTAGGGTATAATTAGAATTTCCCAAGAAGACATTGACGAGTAGTCTTTGTGGTTTGTAACAGAGACAATTGGTCTTTGTTGTGGTTCTGTAATCAGTTTTGTTATAGTGGATTAAGTTCTTGTTAAGAAGCCAAAATCACCTTAGCGGGTGGACGAGACTAATTTTCTTGTGTTCTTTGTTCTTGATTCGGGAAGAACTTCATTTTATACCTTGAAACCCAATTCAACTCCTCCCACTTTCTTGGATTTCTCGCACTTTCAATATATATATATATATATATATATATATATATATATATATTATATATATATATATTATATATATATATATATATATATATATATATATATATATATATATATAGTTGGCAAAACGGGCTATCTGATTCGCTTCGGGCCGGCCTTTGATGGCTTCGGACCTTTGGCGGGCCGGACATAAAAGCCCGTAATTTAAACGGGCTACAATTTAGTTGTTCAAAACTGGCCTTTTGCGGACCTCGGTTAAACGGGCCGGCCCGGATTATATTTAATAATTATTTTTTAGTTAAAAATGATATTTTTTAAAAATGAAATAAAAAAATTAATAATTCATAAACAAAAAAGTAAAATATATAAGTATTGAGCACTAAAAACAATATAAGTCAATTACATACATAACATCTAAGATAGAATATCGTAAAGTAAAAACCATCAATTATTAATATTATTTTGTTTGAGAATTAATAATATTAAGATTCATTTTAATAATATATATATATTTATATATATATATATATATATATATATATATATATATATATATATATATATATATATATATATATATATATATATTTTTGGAAAAGATTCATTTTAATAATATTAGATGTTCAAATTAAATCAAGGGTTAATAGTACCTTACCCCCTGTAATATGAGCGTGTTTTGATTTATCCCCACCGTTGTCAAAGGTAGGTTTGGGAAACGGTTTTTTTGAAAAAACCGTTGCCAAAAGGTAGGGAGGGAGAAAAAACAAAATTCGCTAACATTACAGGGGGTGAATTACTATTAACCCTTAAATCAAATAAACTATTACTCTTAATATATATATATATATATATGGTGCATTCAATATATACGTGTATAAATTAAATGAATTAATATTTTGATTGAACTTTTTTGTGAACTATGAACAACTATATAATGCATTATATATATATATATATATATATATATATATATATATATATATATATATATATATATATATATATATATATATATATATATATATATATATATATATATATATATATATATATATATATATATGAGGGTTATATTTACTCCAGAAGTAAGTTATTATAACTTACTCCAAATCTAGACCATTGATTCTTCTCAATCTAATGGTTAAAAATAATAAGTAATAGTTTTCTCTCTCCACATTTAATTACTTATTATTTTTAATCACTAGATTGAAAAAAATCAATGGTCTAGATTTAGAGTAAGTTATAATAACTTAAATATAACCCTCCTCATATATATATATATATATATATATATATATATATATATATATATATATATATATATATATATATATATATATATATATATATATATATATATATATATATATATATATATTAGTATATTGTATTAAATTTTTTGTATATGGTATATTGGCATAATTTAAATCTTTTAATCTTTTAACGATATACTAATATTTTAAGAAAATTTCTTCACCCACCTCCTAACCTTCTTGCCCACCCCCGGTGAATTTACCACACTACCCCTTGTTTCGGAAGTTCATTTTCGAAAAGGTACTTTTTTTGTTAAAAAAGGTGTTTTCGGAAATGAACTTCTGAAAACGTGTTTTTTTAATATAAAATATTGATTTCGGAGATGCATCTCCGAAATAAAGTTACATTTTAAGAAAATGTGGTGTTTCGGAAGTTCATCTCCGAACTCACCCCCATGATGGAATTCGGAAATGAACCTCCGAAATATTCCAAGACCAAATTGGTCTTGGAATGTTTCAGATATACACTTCTGAAATAATTAATAATTATTAAAAAATTAAAATCAAGGTGAATCAATACAATTAATAGGTATAAAATCAAGGTGAATCAATAAAATTAAGGTGAATCAATAAAATCAAGGTGAATCAAAACATCCTAAACTATTTGAAAGTTAAAAATTATTTTACTAACTTATATAAATCAAAAACATTTTAATTCCATAAGTAAATTTTGAATTATATAGAATTAAATATAAAATTTATTCATTAAATAAAATTAAGACAAAATCTTTTTTTAATTTTTTTAAACTAAATAAAAAATTATCTCCTTTTTAATTATGAATATATAATATATAAATATATTATATATTAATATATAATATATAAATATATAATAATTATTATAAATTAAAACACTCATTTTTTTAATTTTTATAATTATTATATAAATATATAAATATATTTATAATTAATATATAATAATTATTAAATAAATATATAAATATATAATTTTTATAAATATATAATAATTATTATAATTATTATATAAATATATAAATTAAAACACTTATTTTTTTAATTTTTTTTGTAAATACATAATGATTATTATAAATATATAAATATATAAATAAAAAATTATAACTCATTTTGTAAGTGAAATTATTTTAATTTTTTAATTAAAAAAAATTTTAAATTTTAAAATATGAATTAGAATAAAAATATATAATAATTATTATTCATAACTAATAAATTATATCAAAATATATAATTATTATTATTTATTACTCATAAATTATATCAAATTTTTAATATATAAATTAATTCATATCCTAAAATTAATTTTTGGAATTTTTATATGTTTTTTGTTTTTTCGGAGATGCATCTCAGAATTAATCAAAATCCTAATTTTTGGGATTTTTTCGGAAATGCACTTCCGAAGTCTGGAAAAATTTAGAAAAAAAAATATTTCGGAAATGCATTTCCGAAGCAAGGGTAAAATGGGATTTTCGCTGGGGGTGACCCCCATAGGGAGGTGGGTAAAGAAAAAACCTATTTTAATTGGCATAATTTACTCTATGAACAACTATATCTTTTTATGGATATTAGTATATTGTATTAAAATTTTTGTCGTAAAAAAATTAGCGGGTTACCCGCAATCGGTCGAACTAACCCGATTAACATTGGGTCTTTAATAGACGGGGCCTTTAACATTGGTTAATATCAGAGGTTAAACTCTAGACCAACTGTTTATAATTATTTAACTCAATTAACACATATAATTTGAACTATCACATCACCCTTATATTATTATTTTATTTAATAGGTGACTTTATAAAATATATATTCAATTTAAATCTCCTTACAAAAAAAATTATATTTAAAAAAACTATGTTCAAAATTTTTAATTTATTCAATAAAAAAGATATAGTAAAATTTATAAAAGTAGTTACTTAACTTTATATAAGTTTTAGAAAATTAAATTTAAATTACGATATAACAAATATTAATTTAATATATAAAAATAATTAATATATAAATACTTCTGATTATAAAAATAATTAATATATAAATACTTCTGATTAAATTTAAACTACAAAGTAACAAATATTAATTCAATATATAAAAATAATTAATATCTAATTAATATTAATTTAAACTACGAAAGTTAAACTTTTGATATATAATATAAGTAAAAAAGTATCATTGTGATAAAATAATTATTTTGAAATGAATTTAAAATTACGTTTGGTTTGGTTACGAGTTCAGTTTTGGACAATAATATTTTAATTTTTTTTTATTGTGTATTAATGTAATTAAGTATAAATAATATTTTTAATTTATATATTTCTATATTACTAAACTATTATTTTTAAAGATTATTTTAATAATTTTATCACCAAATATTTAAACATATTAATTTTCAACATTTATTTTTAAAATGTAATATTTTGAGGAGAATAATTGATTTATATTTTTATTTCTATTTTGTGCTAATTTTTAGTCTATACTAGTATTGGATACTGATTTGGACTGAATATAATATTTATGATGAATTTAAAAATTAATTATATATATATATATATATATTTATATATATTAAACACTTGATTGAAATAAATTAACTAATAACTTATACTTGATAATTGATGACTGAATATTAAATAAATTAATTGAAATATTTGCTAAAATAGCGATTTAAGTAGTCAATAAATATAAAATGATTTAAAACAACATTTTTTTATTTGTAACTAACACATATCATTTGAACTATCACAACACCTTATATCACTATTTTATTTATTTGGTGATTTAAAAAAAAATATATTCATTTTAAATCTCCTTTGTAAAAAATAATTTATATTTTAAAAAACGAAGTTATTTTAATATTTAAATTTAATCAATAAAAAAGATATAGTAAATTTTTAAAAAATAATTAATAAATTTTTTATAACTTTTAGAAAATTAAATTGAAACTATGAAATATATATATATATATATATATATATATATATATATATATATATATATATATATATATATATATATATATATAAAAGTCTTTTTAAAAACAATTATTCTAAAATAAAGTTTTGGTCCTCCTATTTTGGTGTTTTCACGATTTTAGTCCACCTGTTTTGTTTTTAAATACTTTTGGTCCCTCATCCTTATTTTGGCTTAAAAAAACACTTATGTATCACTTTTTAAAATAGATAGTTCATCCTCAAGTGAGGATGGGGACCAAAAGTGAGGATGAGAGACTAAAAAACTTATTTTAAAATGTGACATATAAGCGTTTTTCGTAATCAAAGTTAGGATGAGAGACCAAAAGTGTTTAAAAACAAAATAAGAGGACTAAAATTGTGAAAACACAAAAAAAGAGGGATCAAAACTGTAATTTAACCAAATAATAATTAATTAACTTTATTTAACTTTTAATAAATTAAATTGAAACTATGAAATAGAAAATTTTATTTTGATATAAAAGATCATTAATAAATAATTACTTAGTAACAAAACAAAATTTAAATTTATATAACTTTATATATATATATATATATATATATATATATATATATATATATATATATATATATATATATATATATATATATATATATATATATATATATAGTCATAATCAAATGACACCAATGTATCAAACTTAGTAACATAACACATTCGTTAACTCTTCGTCTCGTGTTCTTATAATAAAATTCACCGTTGAATTGAAAGTTATGATCATATAGATCGTACACCTATACAATTTCACATTAATCAGAAATTATTTGACATGTCAAAAAGATGTATAAAAACTAACATCTTACAAAATTTCATAAAAACCATTAATTTTTATTAATCTCTTTAACGTATCAAATGATTTTTATTGATGTGAGAATTTATAGGTGTTATATATATGATCATAGCTTTCAATTTATCAGTTATTTTTATTATACAGACATGATATATATATATATATATATATATATATATATATATATATATATATATATATATATATATATATATATATATATATATATATATATATATATATATATGTGTGTGTGTGTGTGTGTGAGAAAAATCTATCATTGTAATAAAATAACTATTTTAATAATTATCTTTGAATGAATTTAATATTGTTTTTGGTTACGAGTTTAATTTTAGATGACAACATTTTAATTTGTATTTTTATAATGTATTAATGTAAACAAGTATAAATAATTTTTTTTAATTTACATTTTTCAATTTTAGTAAACTAATTTTGTTAAAATTTTCATTAATATTATTTTAATAATTTTATGTAAAATTAATTTATATTAATTTTTATCATATTAATTTTCAATATTTTATTTTTAAAATGTAATATTGTAAGGATAATAATTGATTTATTTTTTATTTCTATGTTCTATTAATTTTTATGCAACACTAGTTCTAGATACTAATTGAACTAAAATACTGAGTATGATAATTATGATCAATTTTAGAATATATATTAACACTTGATTGAAATAATATAATTGATAGTTTATAGTTGAGGATTCATTTATGATTGATAGTTAATGAGTTAATTGAAATTCTTAAAAAAATAGCGGTTCATATAATTGATAAATATAAAATGACATAAAAGAACATTTTTTTTATCAATAACTTAGTGATTATATAGTCTATTGTATATTATTAAATTAATTTATATGTCTAATTAAATATAATATCAAAATATATCAACACATATGTATAAATTTTATAGACAGATAACACATGAAAAATTAGTAGTGAACATCAATGGAGAACAAGGATGAAATCAGCGGAGGAAGAGAATGGAGAAAGATGAAATGAAAACGTCGGAGAAAAGAATTACAATAAAAGATTTATAAATTTTTTAAATATAAACTTTGACTTTGAATTACAATAAAATTTTCATAAATTTTTTAAATATAAACTTTGACTTTTTTTATAATGTTACATTTAAAATATATTTATTTCATTTTAAACTTTTAAAAAATAAAAATTTATTTTAGTTAAAATAATAAGAATAAAAATGATAAGAAAATTGACAAGATAAAAGCTACAAATTCAAAAGATGTTTCAAGTAGCTTTTGAGAAAAATATACTAGTTAGTAAATGGAGTTAGAATCTATTTAGTAAAAATAACGGTTGACTAATGAGTTAGCTGATAATTTATAACTTATGATTAATAGCTAATAATTAATAATTTATAGTTGATAGTTGATAGACTTATTAAAATTTTATAAAATTAACCGTTTAACTAACTTAAATATAAAATTACATAAAAAAATATTTGGTACATAATTATTTCATTTCAAACTAAAATAAATAAGAAAGAATAATAAGCCGCGTATAATGGTCCTTATTCATCCTTAGAAGTCCAATGGTGGATGCAAAGCAAACATTAGATGTACCCTTCAAGTTTCAACTTTTTCCTCATTTAGTTTCTTTCTCATCCTACATGTACACCTTGTCTTTATTTCTCATTAATTAATTCTGATTCTAGAAAAAAGATAAAACCACACTCTTTATTTTACTCCTTTTTCCTCATTTGTCGGCTTCATTATTCTCTTCTCTAAAATTTTACACACAAATTGATCATCATTTTATTTTATTTAATTTTTTTGCTCTCACTTCTTTCACAAGTAACGTTACTGAATTTCATAATCCTTAAAGAGTGACATTGAACATTGGCTATTTAACAACACATTTTTGTATGATTCATTTGATTGTTGATTTCTGATTTTTTCGATTTTGAGCTGAGAGTTGGTGTTGTTGTTGTGGGAAGAAACTGTTAGAAATGCCGCGTCGGGCTGCCGAGTTTCGGCGCCCGATTCGACGGAAGTTGTCTTATGGGATCTGCTTTCTTCTTGGAGCGTTTTCCGTTGTCGGTTTGGTTTTGCTTTTTCTTCAACATAGTTACCATGAAGATCGGGTCAAACATCCTCTTCTGGTACCGACATTACATCTTCTCTTCTATTTTTATTTTTTTTTATGCAAATGCCTCTAAAACCTTTATATTGTTGAGCTCATGAGAGTCAATTGGTGTGAAAAATTGTTGATTTGATGATTTCATATACTGATATATGTTAAAATTCTTTGATTTCTAAATGCTTTGTTTTGATCGTAGTAATGCTATCGATGAATGATCTATTTGTTTACGCGAATAGAACCGTACTCTCTTAAGTTTTTAGAGGTCCTATGTTGGTTTGTTACGGTTCAAACGTGACAATATAAATGGGCCCTATTTAGTTGTGCTTTAACCATGGCCGGTTTATTATGAGACCCTATTTACTCACAAATTTATCCTGAAAAATTTGAAGCTCTGTACTATAGCTCATCTTGCACAGCCTCAAAGACGGCTCTGACGCAAGCCAAATGAAATTGTTTGGTGTTCACTAACACATCATTACAGTTGCACATCCGATTATGAGAAATGGTTATCCCATTTGTAGTTCCCTGTAGAATCTAACCATCATTTCTGATTTTCTTAGGTTTCTTGTGCTTGTGACTTATCCCTTTAGCCATTCTGATTTTCAATAACAATCTACCACTCATTTTGTTAATTTGATAAGTTTCTAGATATCTAGTTATGTTGCATAAAATATCTACCTTTTAAGATTGAGTTTACAATTTTGAAGCTAATGTGTTATTTAATTACATTATTTTTCCCTCATTGAAAAATCTTCATGAATATAGTGTTAGTTATACCAATTTGCTTTTATACATGATAAATGATGCAATTAAAGAGCAATTCATGCGTCTAAATCAAAATTTGAAGATGAGTAAATGGTCATTTATAGCGATGCATGAAAAAGTAATCCAGATATCTCAAATCTATGTAGTTGTAACTGTAAATTCTCAACAGTTTTACATTGCCGTGACCATGACGGCTATGTTCTTCTTTCAATGTTATGACTGTTGTTACGGTTTAGGTGATTTTGCTATTTTCTGTTGAAACTATTTCTTTAACCAATGCGACTTTTGTTCTTACTGAATAAGTTACTTGTTGCAGGAGGGAAACAAACATGTAGAGCATTTTGCTAAGGATAGATTGAATTTTACCGAAGAAATTTCAAGTGCGACATCTTTTTCAAGGCAATTAGCAGAGGAAATGGTTCTTGCCAAAGCTTATGTGGTTATAGCCAAAGAACACAATAATCTTCATCTAGCATGGGAGCTAAGCTTAAAGATTAGAAGTTGCCAGCTTTTGCTGTCGAAAGCTGCCATGGCCGGAAGGCCTGTCACGAAGGAGGAAGCCGAACCGATAATTAAAAGCCTATCTTCTTTAATTTTCAAGGCACAAGACATCCATTATGACATTGCAACCACTATAGTTACAATGAAATCGCATATTCAAGCTCTTGAAGAGCGAGCGATTGCAGCGTCAGTTCAAAGCAATGTGTTTGCTCAAATATCGGCCGAAGCATTACCGAAGAGTCTTCATTGCTTAGATGTTAAACTTAATGCTGATTGGTTAACGAAACCTTCTCTGAAAAAACTCTCAGATGAGACGAGAAACTCGCTCCGGCTTACGGATCAGAATCTATATCATTTCTGCATCTTTTCGGATAATGTACTGGCAACGTCGGTCGTTGTTAACTCAACAGTTGTCAATGCTGAGTATCCAATGCAGTTAGTTTTCCATATTGTAACTGATGGTGTCAACTATGGAACAATGCAAGCATGGTTCCTCGGTAACAACTTCAAAGGTGCTACAATAGAGGTGCAGAATGTCGAAGATTTTCACTGGCTGAATGAATCTTATTCTCCGATTGTCAAACAGCTTCTCAATTCAGAATCTCGCGCCTTTTATTTCGGAGCATATCCAGATGTAAACCCTGAACCCAAACTGCGGAACAACAAGTTTTTGTCTTTACTAAACCATCTTCGGTTTTACATCCCCGAGATTTATCCACAGCTTGAGAAGATTGTTTTCCTTGACGATGATGTCGTTGTCCAGAAAGACCTAACACCACTTTTCTCACTTGAATTGCATGGAAACGTAATCGGTGCAGTCGAAACCTGTCTTGAAGCTTATCACCGGTACTACAAGTATCTCAACTTCTCGAGTCCAATCTTAAGCTCAAAGTTCGATCCACAGACATGCGCGTGGTCATTAGGCATGAATGTTTTTGACTTGGTTCAGTGGAAGAAATCAAATGTGACAGCAATATACCACTACTGGCAAGAGCAGAATGCGAATGGGACGCTGTGGAAGCTCGGTACACTTTCTCCTGCACTTCTTAGTTTTTATGGTTTGGTGGAACCACTTGACAGAAGATGGCATGTATTAGGATTAGGTTATGACCTAAATATTGATAATCGGTTAATTGATAGTGCGGCTGTTATTCACTTCAATGGTAACATGAAACCATGGCTGAGATTATCTATAAGCAGGTATAGGCCACTATGGCACAAGTACATAAATCAAAGTCACCCTTATTTTCAAGAATGTGCTATAGGTTAAAATACAACTACTTCTTGATTGCTTATAGATTATTCTATCACAGATTATTGTAGAGTCAGAAGTAGATAATTTTGACTTAAAATTACAATCTCTTGAAATAGAAAAAGAATAAAGTTTTTGCCATTGTTGCTTTGATTTCCTTTTTACCTTTGATTTTGCAGTCACAGTTCCTTGAAATAGAAAATTCTTGCTATGTTATGTCTTAATACCAAATAAGAAGCTTAGATTTGAATCTAACAGGACTTGTAAGAAATGCATTAAAGATGAATAGAATTCTTCACTCCTAAGGTTTGAATCTAACAGTCTTTCTGACAATGATATGTAGGTATTGTGTCTGTAGTATATATTCACGTGAATGAGAATCTAATAAAGAGCTTTTTTTTACAACACTGTCTAAGATATAGCAATGCCTAGCGTTTTGCTACTTCTTTCTCATTGCTAAATAATAAGTTATATGACTCATGAGAGGTGGTTGGAGAGGTAAACATCAATGCCAGTTAATTTTTTATTTATCATACTTCATGAAGAAAGCTAACAATTAAGGCTTTTATGACCATAAGTACTTTGCAATAACTTGTGGTTTTGAAACTAGAATCCAAATTTTCAACCCACGATAGACAATATAACGGTGATACATATATCATTATTAAAATGATAATGACATAAATTAAACTATATAACTTAATTATGTCATTATCATTAAAATTTAATTTATGTCATTAAACTATATATAATATTATCCTTTTAATAATGATATATCACATTGAAAATATGTAATGATTGAATTTGTTTGTTTGTTAAAATTTAAAATATATATAATGAATTGACCATCAAAATTTATTAGAAGTAATTCATATTCATTTCATTTTAGTTTGCATTTGCATTTGAATTTGATTTTCATTTCGGTTGTATTTTAAGTTTGGTTATATAAATATTAAAATTAAGTTTTCAATTTTGTAACTGTTTTTCAATTGAAAAAAAGTTAAGTTATAATTTTGGTACTCTCTCTCTATAATTCTTTCTCATCTTCATCTTCTCAATTCTTATGCATTAATAGAGGTTTAACTCCAACAATTGGTATCCAAAGTTTCAGTTCTTATTCTGGAAAGAGAAACATGAGTGTATGTGAGGTGTGTAATTGATTTCATTTCTTAAATTCGGGTTGAATTTATGATCGAAATCGAACAGAATCACATTTCTTGATTCTGTGGGATTAGCAAACACAAGTGTTTGTGAGAATTGAGTGATTTGCGCAAGATCGAAGATGAACACAGGAAACAGTAGCTTGATCACAAAGCTTCCAATATTTGAGGGAAAGAACTGGAATTGGTGGATAATTTAGATGCGTGTGTTGTTTGAAATCGGTGCATCAATGATGATTACATGCCAGTTGCAGCACATGCAATAGAAGCGCAAAGAAACGTGCAAAGAGAACTGAGGAAGAAGGATTAGAAGGCGTTGTTCAATAATCATCAGTGTGTGAATACGAATGTGTTTGAGAAGATCGTTGATTCAAAAAAGATGAAGGTTGCGTGGGACACACTGGTACAGTGCTACGACGGTGATACATCAATCAAGAAGGTGAAGCTTCAGAGTCTACGTAAGTAGTATGAGAATCTTAACATGAAGAACAATGAGAAGGTACCAAATTGCATTTCCAAAGTGAATGTGGTCGCCAATGAGATCTAAAGAAGTTATTATTGAGAAGGTATTAAGATCACTTACTCCTCGATTTGATTACATTGTTGTAGCAATTGAACATTCTAAGAACATGAGCACCATGAGAATTGTAGAGATGCTGAGTAGTCTAGAGGCACAAGAGATGCATCTAATTGAGATAAACTATGAAAGAGAGGTATAGCAGGCTCTGAAAGCATGTTTAGGTATAAAGAATCATAAGTAGTCTTGGTCAGAGGCCAAGAATAGATATGGTGATTCTCAGAAGTGAGAAGCCTTCAATTCTGAAGACAAGAAACATCAGAAAAAGGATAAGTGTGACAAGAGAAATGTTCAATATTACAAATGTAATAGGTTTGGTCATTTCGCTAAGGACTATTGGTCAAACAAGGAAAAGAATTCAGAAGAAGTAAATATAGCTAGAGGAGATTCTAATGATGAACCCGTGCTATTGATGACTTCTGAATCTTATGGTGGATATTTGGTAGACTAGTGGTATATGGAAGCTGGCTGTTCAAATCACCTAACTGGAAACAAACAAAGGCTGGTTGATTTTGATCTAAAAAGAGGACAAAGATTAGGTGTGTTGATGATAATACCTTAATGCTAAAGGAATGTGAAATGTCAAAGTCATAGTGAAGAATGGAAAAACTATTCTGATCAAGGATGTTTGGTATGTTCCTGGTATGAAGAGAAATATGATGAGTGTAGGTTAGCTAATTGAGAAAGGTTTCTCAATAACTATGAAGAACAATCTCTTAAAGTTGTATAATTCTAATCAGAAGCTGATTATGCAATATGAGTAGGGAAGCAACAGAAGATTCAAGGTGAATATGGAGACAGTTGAAACTAAATATCTTAGTGCAGAAGGTGTTGAAGGTGACAGTGAGTTATGGAACAAGATATTGGGTCATCTGAACTTAAATAGCTTAGGGCATCCGAGTTTTAAGAAGCTGGTACATGGCATTCCTAAAGTTGTGAAGCATGAGAAGTAATATGAGATATACATCAAAGGCAAGCAAACTATATTTCCATTTGCATTAGAAGTGGCTCATAGAGCAAAGCATGCTTTAGGAGTAGTGCATTATGATGTACGTGGGCCATTTGAAGTATCTTCACTTGGAGGAATCAAGTACTTTGTGTCTTTTTTGATAAGTTTACAAGAATGACATGGGTAGAACTTATCTAGTTTAAGCATGAGGTGTTTGCTGAGTTTCAAAAGTTCAAAGTGAAGGCTAAAAAATAGAGTGGTTAGAAGATGAAATTTCTCAGAATTGATAGTGGAGATGAGTCAAACTATTTAGAGTTCAAGAAGTACTTTGAGGAGAATGAAATTGAGCATAAGGTTACTGCTCCATAGACTCCTCATCATAATGGTCCTACAGAGAGAAGAAATAAGGTTTTTCTTGATATGACAAGGAGCATGCTGAAAGAGAAAATCTCCCTTACACCTTGTGGGGTGAAGTTGTTGCCACTGCAACATATGTGCTCAACATGTGTCCAACCAAGAAGCTGACGAAAACTATTCCATTTGAAAATTGGACTGGAGATAAGCAAAGTGTGAGTCATTTCAGAGTATTTGGTTCTAATTGTTACAAACATGTTACAAGTGCTACTAGAAAGAAGTTGGATGATAAAAGAAAAGTAATGTTGTTGATTGGGTACCACAGTAAAGGTGCTTATAAGATTTATTGTCCAGTGACTAACAAAGTCGAAGTCAGGAGAGATGTCATTGTGTAAAATGTAGAAGTGTGGGATTTGAGCAAGTCTCAATCCATCTTTAGTGCAGTGTTGACACCTGAGATTACTTCTAAAGAAGAATCTGCCTCTGAAGGGGATTCTGTCTCTAAAGATGAGTTAGAGTCTGAAGGTAACTCCAAAGATGAAGGAGACTCTGAAGGCGAGTCTGACTCTGAAGTTGAAACTGATTCTGATCTAGACTCTGACGATGATCCAGACTATAATGGTAATCCAACCTTTAAAGGTGGTTATACAAAGGTGGAACTTCTGAAGGTAGTTCAACATCAGATATTGTTCCTTCAATATTTTTGACATGTTGTAAGATATTGAGGTAGGCTCTGAAGGAGAAGTCGTTCAGTATGGCATGTTAGTAAACTCTGAACCAATTAATACTAAAGAAGCTCTGAAGAAGAAAGTGTGTCTGAATGCTATGAAAGAGGAACTAGAGGCAATAGAAAGAAACAAGACTTGATAGTTGACTGAGCTTTCAAAGAACAAGAAATCCATTAGTGTCAGATGGATTTTCATGATAGAGCTAAAGCCAGATGGATCAATTGGCAGACACAAAACAAGGTTAGTAGCTAGAGAATTTCTACAGAAATTTGGTTTAGACTAATTTGAAGTGTTTGTTCCTGCAACTAAATATAAAAAATCAGATTGGTGATTACTATAGCTGCAAATAGGAACTGGTTTCTTATGCATTTAGATGTGAAATATGCTTTTCTGAATGGTCCTTTGGATGAAGAGGTTTATGTGTCACAACCTCCTGGATTTGTGAAAACGAATCAGGAATGGATGGTGTATATTTGCATATAGCCATGTATGAACTGAAACAAGCTCCTAGAGTTTAAATATGAAAATTGATTCATTTTTCAAGCTTCAAGCATTCAAAAAATGTGAGATGGATTATGAGGTTTACAAAAAGGAACCAATAAACAAAGAAAATCAACCTCAATAGTTAGGCCAGTAAAGGATACAATATTTCCGACCTCATCATAACGAGGTCTTTAATGCATCTCTGGCCTAAGCCATGTTAATATACCTCTAGTGCAATGGGATATGTTAATATACCTATGTCCCATACATGTCCCAGTACCCCTGACCATTAAACTAAGCCATGTTAATATACCTTGGGCTTAATGTGATATGTTAATATACATATGTCCCTGTCATGTCACAGTACCCCTGACCATTAAACTTGTAACACCCGTATAATTTTAATATTAATTTAATTGGAATATTGAATTAATAATTAGAGTTATAAAGATTTTGTGGAAATAATAGAAAATAATGGTTTATGGCATTTGGGCCATGTGAGGAAATAGTAAAAGAGGGAGGGTGATTTTATAATCCTTTTTACTAAATTATTATTATTTTTCATAAAACAATTGGATTTGGGAAGGAAGAAAGAACGTGAAAGAGCAGAGGGTTGAGAACACGAAGAGCGTGAAGGAGAACTGTAGAGGGAGAGATCAAGGATCAAGAACAATTGTCTAAGGTAAGGGGAGACTCTCCATTTAATCTCTATTATCGTGTTGTGAATGATAATGTTGATTGGGAATATTGTTTAGATCAATAGGTTATGTATTCTGATTTTACTGTTGTGTTCATCATTGAATTGAATCTGAATTCCCTAATATTTGAGTAGAATTAGGTTGTGATGAGTAAAATCGAATAGAGGATCATATACTATTGATGTTGGATGAATGTTGTGTGTCTGGATATGTGAAATTGCTGGTTTTAGACCCAAATCGCAGACTGTGCAGGTGGATTCGCGAGGAAGACGAATGGGTAAGTTGCAGGTTTCTGTGAACTGCTGCCCATTTGCGTATGATACGCGTACGGTACGCGTATGGAGGGGACGATACGCGTATGATACGCTCCCCAAGTGTGCATCAGGTTGCACCATCTGCTCATACGCGTATGGTACGCGTATGGTGTCTGGCAGGTACGCGTATGGCAGGCTGATACGCGTATGCTTGTGCTTTGTGTGGAAAAATGGATCTGCCCATACGCGTATGATACGCGTATGGTGTGTGTGTTTTTGTGAAATTCTGGCTCTGCTGGTACGCGTATGGTACGCGTATGGCCAGCGTGACTTGCAGAGTTTTGCTGTTTTGTGATTTTTAAGAGTTCGGTAATGAGTAACTTTTAGAATGCTGATCTGTTTGGAATAATGTTTGATTTATGATGATTAAGATGAGATAAATCGTATGATTGATTGATATATGATTTTAATTGAATGATGCAATTGTACATATATTTGAACATACTTGATGATGATGATGTATGATGATGTGTGAGTAAAGATGATGCTACTCATAGTGAGATGATGATGTTGGTATGTTATATATATGTGTTTGCATGCATTCATAATCATAGTTGAGGGTTGTATCCTAAAGATGAGAGGATGCAGTGAAGGGCAGGATTCCCATTGTGTGGAATCTGTGCTGGCAGGGCCGTATCTGGATGATGATAGATCGGTCGGTGGATGATTTCCACTGGTGATGTTTGGTACCACATGCATAGTGTCAGTTTCATACATGTGCATGATTGTTGGTAACATGGTTATATATGTTATGTGATGATTATCTGTTATCTGTGGATGTTTAGTGATGATTATCGGAACAAGAACAATTGGGTGAATGATATAACTATGAAATGTTATTATTTATGATGCAATAACATTGGTTAACTGTGATGAGACTCACCCTTACTTGTTGTCATTTTCAGATTGAGGATAGCGGCGCGACTTGGTGAGGATTAGCTCATAAGTCGGTTTTTAGTTATAGTGTCGGTGTCATGCTCTGGTAGATGTAACACTGGGAACACGTTTGTTTTGGAGTTTGATTATAACTCTATTTGTTTTGTTATTTGAAGTCTTATACATTAGATGATGAATGTTGACTTAATAATTAAATTCCGCTGTGTTAACATGACTTTGTTTAATGAGTTATAATTCCAGATGTTTTCAGTGAATGCATGACAGGTGCCAAACGTGTGTATTCTTTATTTATTTTATGAATTGTGACACCTCTTGTATGTTTACTCTGATTAATAATTGTTTAAATGCCGCGGGTTATTAGAGGGGTGTTACAATAGTGGTATCAGAGCATAGTCGGTCGTTGTGACCAGAGTCTTAGTGTCAGTCTTATGTGTATGCGACTAATACGAGTTATTTGTCGATACTTTTGTTCTGACTGGGTTGTTTGTGTTAAGCAGAACAAATGGCTGGAAGAGGAGGAAGAAACGATGATGCTATCGCTGAGGCTCTGGGCATGATTGCTGGTGTGCTGGGAGGGAATGCCAATGGAGCTGCGATTGGTGCTGACAGACAACTGAACAGTTTTCAGAGGAACAATCCTCCATTGTTCAAGGGCACGCATAATCCTGAAGGTGCTCAGAAATGGCTTAAGGAGATCGAGAGGATTTTCAGAGTCATTGACTGTGCTGAGGATCTCAAGGTGAGGTATGGTACTCATATGTTATCTGAGGAGGCTGATGACTGGTGGATGTCAACCAGAGCTGAGCTGGATGCTGGTGGTACAGCAATTACCTGGACTGTATTCAGGAGGGAATTTTTGAGGAGGTACTTTCCTGAAGATGTCAGGGGAAGAAAGGAAGTTGAATTTCTGGCACTGGTGCAAGGCAATATGTCAGTACCGGAGTATGCGGCCAAGTTTGTGGAACTGGCAAGGTACTATGTGCACTATAATGATGATGAAGCCAGTGAGTTCTCGAAATGTGTCAAATTTGAGAATGGTCTTCGTGATGAGATCAAGCAGGGTATCAGGTACCAGAGAATCCGGAGGTTTGTTGATCTGGTAGATTGTAGCAGGATTTTTGAGGAAGATAACATCAAGCTGAGGTCATCTCACTCTCGCGAGTTGGTTGACAGAAAAGGGAAGAAACATATGGATAGAGGTAAGCCATATGGTAGAGGTAAACCTGCTGATTGGAAGAAACCCAGTGGGGGAGATTCCAGTGCCCGTATCAGATGTTACAATTGTGGTGAGATGGGACATCGTAGGAATGAGTGCAAGCTTGATCAGAAGAAGTGTTACAAGTGTGACCAAGTGGGTCATATTGCTGCTGACTGCAAGAAGAGGGTTGTGACTTGTTACAACTGCGGTGAAGAGGGTCACATCAGTCCTAATTGTCCTAAGCCAAAGAAGAACCAATCGGGAGGAAAGGTTTTTGCTTTGACCGGGTCAGAGACTACTCCAGAGGACAGGTTGATTAAAGGTACGTGTTTCATTCATGGCACACCTTTGGTTGCAATTATTGATACTGGAGCAACTCACTCTTTTATTTCCTTGGATTGTGCTATGAGGTTAAATCTTGAGATATCTGACATAAATGGAAGTATGGTTATTGACACTCCTGTGTCGGGTTCAGTAACTACTTCGTATGCATGCTTGAATTGTCCGGTTGATATTTTTGGTAGAGAATTTGGGATGGACTTAGTGTGCCTTCCGTTGAAACAACTCGATGTAATCCTGGGAATGAACTGGTTGGAATTCAACCGTGTTCATATCAACTATTTTGCGAAGACGGTGATTTTTCCTGAAGAGGTTAGTTCTGATGGTCTGGAAATGACAGCTAGACAGGTGAATGAAGCTATCGGAGATGGTGCAACAGTGTTTATGTTGTTTGCATTGATGAATGTGAAGGAGAAAGTGGCGAGTAGCGAATTGCCTGTTGTGTGCGAGTTCCCAGAAGTTTTTCCAGAAGATGTGAATGAATTGCCACCGGAAAGAGAAGTGGAGTTTTCTATTGATTTGGTTCCGGGAACTAGTCCAGTATCGATGGCACCGTATCGTATGTCACCGTCTGAATTGGCTGAACTGAAGAAGCAGTTAGAGGAATTACTTGAGAAGAAATTTATTCGTCCTAGTGTTTCACCGTGGGGTGCGCCTGTGTTGTTGGTAAAGAAGAAAGAGGGTTCAATGAGGCTGTGTGTAGATTACAGACAATTGAACAAGGTTACTATCAAGAATCGGTATCCATTGCCGAGGATTGATGATTTGATGGATCAGTTGGTTGGGGCATGTGTATTTAGTAAAATTGATCTGAGGTCTGCGTATCATCAGATTCGTGTGAAAGACGACGATATTCAGAAGACTGCCTTTAGAACGAGGTATGGACATTATGAGTATTCTGTAATGCCGTTTGGAGTTACTAATGCACCTGGTGTTTTTATGGAATATATGAACAGGATTTTTCATCCGTATCTCGACAAGTTTGTGGTGGTATTTATAGATGATATCCTGATATATTCTAAAAGTGAGAAAGAACATGCGGAACATCTCAGAACTGTGTTGGAGCTGTTGAAAGAGAAGCAACTTTTTGCCAAACTGTCGAAGTGTGAATTCTGGTTGAAAGAAGTCAGTTTTCTTGGACATGTGATTTCTAAGAATGGTATTACTGTTGATCCTACAAAGATAGAAGCTATGTCTCAGTGGGAAGCTCCGAAGTCAGTGTCAGAGATTCGTAGTTTTCTTGGTCTCGCAGGTTACTACAGAAAATTCATTGAGGGGTTTTCAAAGTTAGCATTGCCGTTAACTAAACTAACCAGGAAGGGACAAGCTTTTATTTGGGATGCAAAGTGTGAGGAAGGATTCCAAGAGCTGAAGAGGAGGTTGACTAGTGCTCCTATTATGATTTTGCCGAATCCGACAGAATCATTTGTGGTTTATTGTGATGCGTCACTGATGGGTTTAGGTGGTGTATTGATGCAGAATCAACAAGTGGTCGCTTATGCATCGAGACAACTCAAAGTGCATGAAAGGAATTATCCGACTCATGATTTGGAGTTGGCAGCTGTGGTTTTTGTGTTGAAATTGTGGCGACACTATTTGTATGGTTCGAGATTTGAGGTGTTCAGTGATCATAAGAGCCTGAAGTACCTCTTTGATCAAAAAGAGTTGAACATGAGGCAGAGAAGGTGGTTAGAATTTCTGAAGGATTATGATTTTGGTTTGAATTACCATCCGGGTAAGGCAAATGTGGTTGCTGATGCTTTGAGTAGGAAGACCTTGCATATGTCTATGCTAATGGTGAAGGAATTGGATTTGATTGAACAATTCAGAGACTTGAGTTTAGTGTGTGAAGGTACTCCTGTTAGTGTCAAATTGGGTATGCTGAAGCTGACTAGTGGTATTCTTGAAGAAATCAGAGAAGGTCAGAAAGTTGATGTGGAATTGATTGATAAGTTGACCTTGGTTAATCAAGGCAAGAGTAGTGAATTCAGAGTCGACGAGAATGGTATACTGAGGTTTGGTGACCGAGTTTGTGTTCCTGATATTGATGAACTCCGAAAGCGTATTTTGGAAGAAGGACACCGTAGTGGATTGAGTATTCATCCTGGTGCTACCAAGATGTATCATGATTTGAAAAAGTTGTTTTGGTGGCCGGGAATGAAGAAGGAAATTGCTGAGTTTGTGTATTCTTGTTTGACTTGCCAGAAGTCAAAGATTGAGCATCAGAAACCATCTGGGTTGATGCAACCGATGTTTATTCCTGAGTGGAAGTGGGATAGCATCTCAATGGATTTTGTGTCGGGTTTGCCGAGAACTGTCAGAAATTGTGAAGCTATCTGGGTAGTGGTAGACAGGTTGACGAAGTCTGCACATTTTATACCGGTGAGAATGGATTATCCGATGGAAAAGCTGGCTCAATTGTATATTGAGAAGATAGTGAGTCTGCATGGTATTCCTTCAAGTATCGTGTCAGACAGAGATCCGAGGTTTACGTCTAAGTTCTGGGAAGGTTTGCAGAAAGCTTTGGGTACTAAGCTAAGATTGAGTTCTGCTTATCATCCACAGACTGATGGACAGACTGAGAGGACAATTCAGTCATTAGAGGATTTGTTGCGGGCTTGTGTGTTGGAAAAAGGAGGTACTTGGGATAGTTATCTGCCTTTGATTGAGTTTACCTACAACAACAGTTATCATTCGAATATCGGTATGGCTCCGCTTGAGGCTTTGTATGGTAGGAGGTGTAGGACGCCGTTGTGTTGGTACGAATCTGGTGAGAGTGCTGTGATTGGTCCAGAAATTGTACAACAGACTACAGAGAAGATTAAAATGATTCAGGAGAAGATGAAGGCTTCTCAGAGTCGTCAGAAGAGTTATCACGACAAAAGGAGGAAAATACTTGAGTTTCAAGAGGGAGATCATGTGTTTATGAGAGTTACTCCTATGACGGGGATTGGTCGAGCATTGAAGTCAAAGAAGTTGACTCCGCGTTTTATTGGACCATTCCAAATTTCTGAAAGAGTGGGGGAAGTGGCTTATCGTATCGCTCTACCGCCGATGCTTGCAAATTTACATGATGTATTTCATGTGTCTCAGTTGAGGAAATACATTTCGGATCCGTCCCATGTGATCCAAGTAGATGATGTACAGATGAAAGATAACTTGACGGTTGAGACTTTACCTGTGAGGATTGAAGATAGAAGACTGAAGCAATTGCGAGGCAAGGAAATAGCTTTGGTCAGAGTAGCTTGGGGAGGACCAGCTGAAGGCAATGTTACCTGGGAGCTAGAGAGTCAGATGAAGGACTCTTATCCAGAACTTTTTACCTGAGGTATGTTTTCGAGGACGAAAACTCTTTTAGTGGGGGAGAGTTGTAACACCCGTATAATTTTAATATTAATTTAATTGGAATATTGAATTAATAATTAGAACTATAAAGATTTTGTGGAAATAATAGAAAATAATGGTTTATGGCATTTGGGCCATGTGAGGAAATAGTAAAAGAGGGAGGGTGATTTTATAATCCTTTTTACTAAATTATTATTATTTTTCATAAAACAATTGGATCTGGGAAGGAAGAAAGAACGTGAAAGAGCAGAGGGTTGAGAACACGAAGAGCGTGAAGGAGAACTGTAGAGGGAGAGATCAAGGATCAAGAACAATTGTCTAAGGTAAGGGGAGACTCTCCATTTAATCTCTATTATCGTGTTGTGAATGATAATGTTGATTGGGAATATTGTTTAGATCAATAGGTTATGTATTCTGATTTTACTGTTGTGTTCATCATTGAATTGAATCTGAATTCCCTAATATTTGAGTAGAATTAGGTTGTGATGAGTAAAATCGAATAGAGGATCATATACTATTGATGTTGGATGAATGTTGTGTGTCTGGATATGTGAAATTGCTGGTTTTAGACCCAAATCGCAGACTGTGCAGGTGGATTCGCGAGGAAGACGAATGGGTAAGTTGCAGGTTTCTGTGAACTGCTGCCCATTTGCGTATGATACGCGTACGGTACGCGTATGGAGGGGACGATACGCGTATGATACGCTCCCCAAGTGTGCATCAGGTTGCACCATCTGCTCATACGCGTATGGTACGCGTATGGTGTCTGGCAGGTACGCGTATGGCAGGCTGATACGCGTATGCTTGTGCTTTGTGTGGAAAAATGGATCTGCCCATACGCGTATGATACGCGTATGGTGTGTGTGTTTTTGTGAAATTCTGGCTCTGCTGGTACGCGTATGGTACGCGTATGGCCAGCGTGACTTGCAGAGTTTTGCTGTTTTGTGATTTTTAAGAGTTCGGTAATGAGTAACTTTTAGAATGCTGATCTGTTTGGAATAATGTTTGATTTATGATGATTAAGATGAGATAAATCGTATGATTGATTGATATATGATTTTAATTGAATGATGCAATTGTACATATATTTGAACATACTTGATGATGATGATGTATGATGATGTGTGAGTAAAGATGATGCTACTCATAGTGAGATGATGATGTTGGTATGTTATATATATGTGTTTGCATGCATTCATAATCATAGTTGAGGGTTGTATCCTAAAGATGAGAGGATGCAGTGAAGGGCAGGATTCCCATTGTGTGGAATCTGTGCTGGCAGGGCCGTATCTGGATGATGATAGATCGGTCGGTGGATGATTTCCACTGGTGATGTTTGGTACCACATGCATAGTGTCAGTTTCATACATGTGCATGATTGTTGGTAACATGGTTATATATGTTATGTGATGATTATCTGTTATCTGTGGATGTTTAGTGATGATTATCGGAACAAGAACAATTGGGTGAATGATATAACTATGAAATGTTATTATTTATGATGCAATAACATTGGTTAACTGTGATGAGACTCACCCTTACTTGTTGTCATTTTCAGATTGAGGATAGCGGCGCGACTTGGTGAGGATTAGCTCATAAGTCGGTTTTTAGTTATAGTGTCGGTGTCATGCTCTGGTAGATGTAACACTGGGAACACGTTTGTTTTGGAGTTTGATTATAACTCTATTTGTTTTGTTATTTGAAGTCTTATACATTAGATGATGAATGTTGACTTAATAATTAAATTCCGCTGTGTTAACATGACTTTGTTTAATGAGTTATAATTCCAGATGTTTTCAGTGAATGCATGACAGGTGCCAAACGTGTGTATTCTTTATTTATTTTATGAATTGTGACACCTCTTGTATGTTTACTCTGATTAATAATTGTTTAAATGCCGCGGGTTATTAGAGGGGTGTTACAATAGTGGTATCAGAGCATAGTCGGTCGTTGTGACCAGAGTCTTAGTGTCAGTCTTATGTGTATGCGACTAATACGAGTTATTTGTCGATACTTTTGTTCTGACTGGGTTGTTTGTGTTAAGCAGAACAAATGGCTGGAAGAGGAGGAAGAAACGATGATGCTATCGCTGAGGCTCTGGGCATGATTGCTGGTGTGCTGGGAGGGAATGCCAATGGAGCTGCGATTGGTGCTGACAGACAACTGAACAGTTTTCAGAGGAACAATCCTCCATTGTTCAAGGGCACGCATAATCCTGAAGGTGCTCAGAAATGGCTTAAGGAGATCGAGAGGATTTTCAGAGTCATTGACTGTGCTGAGGATCTCAAGGTGAGGTATGGTACTCATATGTTATCTGAGGAGGCTGATGACTGGTGGATGTCAACCAGAGCTGAGCTGGATGCTGGTGGTACAGCAATTACCTGGACTGTATTCAGGAGGGAATTTTTGAGGAGGTACTTTCCTGAAGATGTCAGGGGAAGAAAGGAAGTTGAATTTCTGGCACTGGTGCAAGGCAATATGTCAGTACCGGAGTATGCGGCCAAGTTTGTGGAACTGGCAAGGTACTATGTGCACTATAATGATGATGAAGCCAGTGAGTTCTCGAAATGTGTCAAATTTGAGAATGGTCTTCGTGATGAGATCAAGCAGGGTATCAGGTACCAGAGAATCCGGAGGTTTGTTGATCTGGTAGATTGTAGCAGGATTTTTGAGGAAGATAACATCAAGCTGAGGTCATCTCACTCTCGCGAGTTGGTTGACAGAAAAGGGAAGAAACATATGGATAGAGGTAAGCCATATGGTAGAGGTAAACCTGCTGATTGGAAGAAACCCATGAAGGATAGAAAAACACTTAGAAAGGGGGGGATTGAATAAGTGTGACTTTAAATCTTGGACGATAAAAATAAATTGCACAATTATTTTTATCCTGGTTCGCTGTTAACGAAGCTACTCCAGTCCACCCCCGCAGAGATGATTTACCTCAACCTGAGGATTTAATCCACTAATCGCACGGATTACAATGGTTTTCCACTTAGTCCACGACTAAGTCTTCCAGAGTATACAGATCACAACTTGATCACTCCAGGAACACTGCTTAGACAACTGCTAAGACTTTTCTAGAGTCTACTGATCAACACGATCACTCTAGGCTTAGTTCACTCCTAAGACTTCTCTGCTCAGCCAACTGCTAAGACTTCCTAGAGTATACTGATCACACGATCACTCTAGTTCCTTACAATTTAATGTAATCAATTCAAGAGTTTACAAATGCTTCTTAAAAGCTATAATCACAAACTGTGATATTTCTCTTAATCGTTTAAGCTTAATCTCACTAAGATATTACAACAGCAATGTAGTGAGTTGATGAAGATTCTGAGCTTTGATTGAACAGCGTTTCAGCAAGTTAATGTGAGCGTTTTTGGTGTAGAATCGTTAACCTTGCTTCTCATCAGAACTTCATATTTATAGGCGTTGAGAAGATGACCGTTGAGTGCATTTAATGCTTTGCGTGTTCCGTACAGCTTTGCATTTAATGTTATACGCTTTTGTCAACTACCTCGAGCCTTGTTCACGCTGTGTCTACTGACGTTGCCTTTAGTAGCTTTAACGTTCCTTTTGTCAGTCAGCGTAGTCTGCCACCTGTACTTCCTTCTGATCTGATGTTTGTGAATACGACGTTTGAATATCATCAGAGTCAAAACAGCTTGGTGCATAGCATCTTCTGATCTTCTGATCTTGAAGTGCTTCTGTTGCGTGATACCATCTTATGATCTTCAGTGCTTCTGATCTCATGTTCTTCTGATGCTTCCATAGACCCATGTTCTGATTCTGCTTCGACCATCTTCTGATGTCTTGCCAGACCATGTTCTGATGTTGCATGCTGAACCATTTGAGACACAACTTCTGAGCGCTGAATTATGCGTACTCTTTATATATTTCCTGAAAGGGAAATTGCATTGGATTAGAGTACCATATTATCTTAAGCAAAATTCATATTATTGTTATCATCAAAACTAAGATAATTGATAAGAACAAATCTTGTTCTAACAATCTCCCCCTTTTTGATGATGACAAAAACATATATAAATGATATGAATTTGCGATCAGAAAGAGTAGACGGCAAAAGACAAATTACACAGCTATAGCATAAGCATATGAATATGTCTCCCCCTGAGATTAACAATCTCCCCTTGAGATAAATAATCTCCCCCTGAAATAAATACTCGAAGAACTTTGATAAAAGACTTCCCTGATTATTTCGGTAGAGACGATCATATAAGCTTCTGCCTTCAGAGAATTCATAGCTTCTGACTTCTGCTTCCATTGGACAGCTTCAGAACTTGAATTTCTTCAGATCCTTAGAACACTCACAGCTTCTGATTCCTGCTTCCATCGTGGACAGCTTCAGAACTTGAATTTCTTTGATCTTCAGAACATTCACAGCTTCTGACTTCTGCTTCCATTCAGGACAGCTTCAGAACTTGAGTTTTTTGGATCTTTTAGAACATTCACATCTTCTGATTTCTGCTTCCCTCGGATAGCTTCAGAACTTTGAATGTCTACCAACCTCACTTCATGCTAGATTTGTATCAGAACATTGTTGAATGTACCAGAGCATCATCAGAGCATCTCTACATCCTGAAATGTTACAGAACAAAAACTAAACGACAAAAGTCAGCATGAACGAGTTAGAACATAAAATGTATGTTTGAGCACATTATATGTATCAGAGCCATATAGGCTGAAATAATATATCAGAGCAAATAATGTATCAGAGCCATAACATTATATGTATCAGAGCAAATAGAATTTTGTCAGAACAGGATAGACAATGATATTCAAATTCTATTATCAGTGCTTCTGATTCCCGAAGCTTGACAGCACTCAGCTTGCTTCAGTTTCCAAGAGCTTATTCCTTTTACAGAATAACGCTTCTTATGATTTTGCTTCTAGTGTTTGCTTCTGAAGATTCACTTCTCTTCTGTGTACCTGCAAAACACTTAAACCATATAGAACTTGCAGTTCTTGTTAGTGAATGTGTGGGAGCCTCTTTACCCAGCAACTGATAGATTTAATCAAATCATTTATCATTTATCTTCTCCCCCTTTTTGTCATAACATCAAAAAGAATATTTAAAAAGATTCAGATGTATAAAACGACAAAAGAAAACATTTACTGGAATGTAAAACACAAAGAAACTTTTCATTAATAATCAAAAGATATTACAAAAGGTTCCTATGTTTAACAAGATGAAAAACATTCCTAGCAAATACAAGGTAGAATTTCCAAAGAGGAAATGACTACAAAAAAAAAACAACATTCGGTCAAGAAACTCAACATAGAAGTTGAGCCTATCTTCCCACAACTCAAGAAAGTCTTCTGTCTTTGGATGAAAGTTGATAACAACATCAAAGAAGGATCTGACTTGAGCGGTATTAGAAGAGCCATCCCGAGATGCACAGAGATCTGTCGCCTTTGAGTCATGGAGCTGCAACAGGCTTAGGATGAACGCTAGGTTTTGAGAGAAGAAATGAAAAAAACGAGAGAGAGAGAGAGAGAGAAAAAACTTTAAGAGGAAAACAAAGAGATAGGAAACCAAAAAACATTTTGAAGAGTATTTAAAACAAAATAAAGTGAAACGAATGATGACAAGCATTTAATGTTACGTGACGTGAGGAGAGATAATAAAGACAAATGAGGTGACTAGCACAGTTACCTATGGTCGGCGTCCCTTCAACTGCACTCGCGTTTATCCATGAATAGTAACGACAGGTTTACCATCCCGAGACAAAGCGTAACAGCTGTATTGCTTTAAAAGAGGTTCTGAATCAACTTAGACAATGAAACGTTAGTAATAACCGAATCATAATTTCTAAAAGAATTCAATCAGAACTTCTGACAATAAAAATGTTCCACATTCATTTCAGAAGATACTCATACATGAGAACTTCTCATCTTCTCATTCTGGGCATAAATCCATACTGATGTTCTTCAGAATGAACTTAAACCTATCTTCAGCCAGGGGTTTAGTAAAGATATCAGCCCATTGATGGTCTGTATCAACAAAGTTTAAAGATATAACACCCTTCTGAACATAGTCCCTTATGAAATGATGTTTAATCTCAATATGTTTAGCTTTTGAATGAAGAATAGGATTTTTAGATAAACATATAGCAGAAGTATTATCACAGAATATAGGAATGTTACTCTCAAATATCTGATAATCTTCCAACTGACTCTTCATCCAGAGCATCTGTGTACTACAACCAGCAGCAGCGACATATTCTGCTTCTGTTGTTGATAGAGCAATAGTTGCTTGCTTCTTGCTATACCAAGAGATCAAATGACTTCCAAGAAATTGGCAACTTCCTGAAGTACTTTTTCTTTCAATTCTGTCTCCAGCATAGTCAGCATCGCAGAATCCTACTAAGTTGTATTCTTTAGATTTTCTGTAAACTAAACCAACATTAGTAGTACCTTTCAGATACCTTAGAATTCTCTTAACAGCAGTTAAATGAGATTCTCTAGGATCTGATTGAAATCTAGCACACAAACAAACACTGAATAGAATGTCAGGTCTAGAAGCAGTCAGATATAGAAGAGATCCTATCATACCTCTGTATAACTTCTGATCTACCTTCTTACTTACCTCATCCTTACCTAGGATGCATGTTGGATGCATAGGAGTTTTGGCTTCTTTGCAGTCCAGAAGATTAAACTTCTTCAGAAGTTCCTTCACATACTTGGTTTGGTGAACATATGTTCCTTCTGATGTTTGATTTATTTGTATTCCAAGAAAATACTTGAGTTCTCCCATCATGCTCATTTCAAACTCAGCCTGCATAGACTTAGCAAACTCCTTTCCAAGTGTAGCATTAGATGTTCCAAAAATAATATCATCTACATATATTTGACAGATTAAAATATCCTTTTCAAAGGTTTTACAAAAGAGAGTAGTGTCCACTTTTCCTCTAGTGAAACCATTATCTAGAAGGAAAGAACTTAAGCGTTCATACCAAGCTCTGGGAGCTTGCTTCAATCCATATAATGATTTCTTTAATTTAAACACATGATTCGGAGGCATAGAGTCTTCAAAACCAGGAGGTTGATGGACATAAACTTCTTCATCTATATAACCATTTAAGAAGGCACTCTTAACATCCATCTGATAGAGAATGATGTTATGTTGAGTGGCAAAAGAAATTAATAGACGAATAGACTCTAACCTGGCTACTGGTGCAAAGGTTTCTGTATAGTCAATCCCTTCTTGCTGACTATAACCCTGAGCCACCAGTCTGGCTTTGTTCCTTACCACTTCACCTTTCTCACTGAGCTTGTTTCTGAAGACCCATTTTGTACCAATTATATTGAATCCATCTGGTCTAGGAACAAGATCCCAAACATCATTCCTTGTAAACTGATTCAGTTCTTCTTGCATAGCAATTATCCAGTCTGGATCTTCTAGAGCATGATCAACAGAAGTTGGCTCGATCAAAGATACAAGACCTATTTGACAGTCTGCATTGTTCTTAAGGAATGCTCTTGTTTTGATTGGATCATCCTTCTTTCCAAGAATGACATCTTCTGAATGACCGGAGATGAGTCTGGATGATCTTCTGACAGATGGTTCTTCAGAAATACTTAGATCCTCCAGAGAAGCTGATACTTGATCTTCAGATTCTTTGCTTCTGAGAAGCTCTGCTTCTGATGCATTGCTTCTAGGCTCAACAACTTCTGATATGTCGATATCATAACCTGCAAAATTATCAACCTGCTTTGGTTTTTCAGAACCAAGCTTATCATCAAACCTGATATTGATTGATTCTTCCACAACCAATGTTTCAGTATTGTATACTCTGTAGCCTTTCGAGCGTTCAGAATAACCAAGAAGGAAACATTTTTGAGCTTTGGAATCAAACTTACCAAGATGATCTTTAGTGTTCAGAATAAAGCATACACATCCAAAAGGATGGAAATATGAAATGTTGGGCTTTTTATTCTTCCACAATTCATAGGGAGTCTTATTTAGAATAGGTCTGATAGAGATTCTATTCTGAATATAGCATGCAGTGTTTATTGCTTCTGCCCAGAAATGCTTAGCCATATTGGTTTCATTGATCATGGTTCTGGCCATTTCTTGCAGAGTCCTATTCTTTCGTTCTACAACCCCATTTTGCTGTGGAGTTCTAGGACAAGAGAAATCATGGGCAATACCATTTTCTTTGAAGAACTCTTCAAAGGATCTGTTCTCAAATTCACCACCATGATCACTTCTGACCTTTATGATTTTACACTCTTTTTCAGATTGAATCTGAATGCAGAAATCAAAAAACACTGAATGAGTCTCATCCTTGTGTTTCAAGAATTTTACCCACGTCCAGCGACTATAATCATCTACGATGACTAATCCATATTTCTTTCCTCTGACAGATGCTGTTTTGACTGGTCCAAACAGATCAATGTGCAAGAGTTCTAATGGCCTTGAGGTAGAAACAACATTCTTAGACTTGAATGCAGGTTTGGAGAACTTGCCCTTCTGACATGCTTCACAAAGAGCATCTGATTTGAATTTCAGATTAGGGAGTCCTCTGACAAGATTCAGTTTGTTAATCTGAGAGATCTTTCTCAAACTAGCATGACCTAATCTCCTGTGCCAGACCCACTGCTCTTCAGAAACAGACATAAGACAAGTCACCTTCTGACTCATAAGATCTTGCAGATCTGTCTTATAAATGTTATTCTTCCTCATGCCTGTAAATAGGATTGAGCCATCCTTCTGATTTACAGCCTTGCAAAACTTTTGATTAAAGATTATATCATAACCATTGTCACTTAATTGACTGATAGATAAGAGGTTATGAGTTAATCCTTCTACAAGAAGTACATTAGAAATGGAAGGAGAGTTACCAGACTTTATAGTTCCAGAGCCAATTATCTTGCCCTTCTGATCTCCTCCAAACTTGACTTCTCCTCCAGACTTAAGCACCAGGTCTTGGAACATAGACCTTCTTCCTGTCATGTGTCGCGAGCATCCAGAGTCCAGGTACCATGACATGTTGTGCTTTGTCCTTCTCGCAGCCAAGGATATCTGCAATAGGAATAATCTTATCCTTAGGTACCCACATTTTCTTGGGTCCTTTCTTGTTAGATTTTCTCAAGTTCTGATTGAACTTGGGTTTGACATTATAAGCAATAGGAGGAACAACATGATAATTTTTAATATGAGTTTCATGATATTTCCTAGGTTGTGTCACATGCTTCTTGGTGTGTGTTATGTGAAAACTTTGTGCATGTGAAGTGTGCCTAATATCATGAGAGTGGCCATACTTGAACTGATCATACAATGGCTTGTATGTGAGTTTCATTTCATCAACAGGTTCAAGTTTGTATGGGGTTTCACCCTCATAACCAATGCCAACTCTTTTGTTTCCAGATACGGCATATATCATAGAAGCTAGCTGACTTCTGCCAATACTTCTAGATAAGAACTTCCTGAAACTTAAATCATATTCTTTCAGAATATGGTTTAGACTAGGAGTGGATTTTTCTGAATTAGAAGGAGATCCAACATTATTGGACAATTTTAAAAGTTTTTCCTTTAATTCAGAATTCTCCAATTCAAGCCTCTTTGTTTCAAATTCAAATTGCTTTTTCAGCTTTTTGTATTTGAGACTAATCTGAGACTTGAGTTCCAGAAGTTCAGTTAGACCGGAAACTAACTCATCTCTAGTAAGTTCAGAAAATACCTCTTCAGAATCTGATTCTGATGTAGATTCTAATCCGTCATCTTCTGTCGCCATCAGCGCACAGTTGGCCTGCTCATCTTCTGAATCATCTTCTGACTCATCCCAGGTTGCCATAAGACCTTTCTTCTTATGAAACTTTTTCTTGGGACTTTCCTTCTGAAGATTTGGACATTCATTCTTGTAGTGTCCAGGCTCATTGCATTCATAGCACATGACCTTCTTCTTGTTAAATCTTCTTTCATCAGAAGATTCTCCACGTTCAAATTTCCTTGAACTTCTGAAGCCTCTGAACTTCCTTTGCTTGGTCTTCCAGAGTTGATTTAGCCTTCTGGAGATCAGGGACAGTTCATCTTCTTCTTCGGATTCTGATTCTTCAGGATCTTCTTCTCTGGCCTGAAAAGCGTTAGTGCATTTCTTGATATTTGATTTTAATGCAATAGACTTACCTTTCTTTTGAGGCTCATTTGCGTCCAGCTCTATTTCATGACTCCTCAAGGCACTGATAAGCTCTTCCAGAGAAACTTCATTCAGATTCTTCGCAATCTTGAATGCAGTCACCATCGGACCCCATCTTCTGGGTAAGCTTCTGATGATCTTCTTTACATGATCAGCCTTGGTGTATCCTTTGTCAAGAACTCTCAATCCAGCAGTCAGAGTTTGAAATCTTGAAAACATCTTTTCAATGTCTTCATCATCCTCCATCTTGAAGGCTTCATACTTCTGGATTAAGGCTAGAGCTTTAGTCTCCTTGACTTGAGCATTTCCTTCATGAGTCATTTTCAAGGACTCATATATATCATAGGCTGTTTCCCTGTTTGATATTTTCTCATATTCAACACGAGAAATAGCATTCAGCAAAACAGTTCTGCATTTATGATGATTCCTGAAATGCTTCTTTTGATCATCATTCATTTCTTGCCTTGTCAGCTTTACGCCTCTGGCATTTACCGGATGTTTGTAACCATCCATCAGAAGATCCCATAGATCACCATCTAGACCAAGAAAGTAACTTTCCAGTTTATCTTTCCAGTATTCAAAGTTTTCACCCTCAAATACCGGCGGTCTTGTATAACCATTGTTACCGTTGTATTGCTCAGCAGAGCCAGATGTAGATGCAGGTGGATTTGTCGGAGTTTCACCAGCCATCTTTTAAATGAAGCGTTTTTCTCTTCCTGAATCTTTTTCTAAACACGGTTAAGTGCTTGCACCTTAGAACCGGCGCTCTGATGCCAATTGAAGGATAGAAAAACACTTAGAAAGGGGGGGATTGAATAAGTGTGACTTTAAATCTTGGACGATAAAAATAAATTGCACAATTATTTTTATCCTGGTTCGCTGTTAACGAAGCTACTCCAGTCCACCCCCGCAGAGATGATTTACCTCAACCTGAGGATTTAATCCACTAATCGCACGGATTACAATGGTTTTCCACTTAGTCCACGACTAAGTCTTCCAGAGTATACAGATCACAACTTGATCACTCCAGGAACACTGCTTAGACAACTGCTAAGACTTTTCTAGAGTCTACTGATCAACACGATCACTCTAGGCTTAGTTCACTCCTAAGACTTCTCTGCTCAGCCAACTGCTAAGACTTCCTAGAGTATACTGATCACACGATCACTCTAGTTCCTTACAATTTAATGTAATCAATTCAAGAGTTTACAAATGCTTCTTAAAAGCTATAATCACAAACTGTGATATTTCTCTTAATCGTTTAAGCTTAATCTCACTAAGATATTACAACAGCAATGTAGTGAGTTGATGAAGATTCTGAGCTTTGATTGAACAGCGTTTCAGCAAGTTAATGTGAGCGTTTTTGGTGTAGAATCGTTAACCTTGCTTCTCATCAGAACTTCATATTTATAGGCGTTGAGAAGATGACCGTTGAGTGCATTTAATGCTTTGCGTGTTCCGTACAGCTTTGCATTTAATGTTATACGCTTTTGTCAACTACCTCGAGCCTTGTTCACGCTGTGTCTACTGACGTTGCCTTTAGTAGCTTTAACGTTCCTTTTGTCAGTCAGCGTAGTCTGCCACCTGTACTTCCTTCTGATCTGATGTTTGTGAATACGACGTTTGAATATCATCAGAGTCAAAACAGCTTGGTGCATAGCATCTTCTGATCTTCTGATCTTGAAGTGCTTCTGTTGCGTGATACCATCTTCTGATCTTCAGTGCTTCTGATCTCATGTTCTTCTGATGCTTCCATAGACCCATGTTCTGATTCTGCTTCGACCATCTTCTGATGTCTTGCCAGACCATGTTCTGATGTTGCATGCTGAACCATTTGAGACACAACTTCTGAGCGCTGAATTATGCGTACTCTTTATATATTTCCTGAAAGGGAAATTGCATTGGATTAGAGTACCATATTATCTTAAGCAAAATTCATATTATTGTTATCATCAAAACTAAGATAATTGATAAGAACAAATCTTGTTCTAACAACCCAGTGGGGGAGATTCCAGTGCCCGTATCAGATGTTACAATTGTGGTGAGATGGGACATCGTAGGAATGAGTGCAAGCTTGATCAGAAGAAGTGTTACAAGTGTGACCAAGTGGGTCATATTGCTGCTGACTGCAAGAAGAGGGTTGTGACTTGTTACAACTGCGGTGAAGAGGGTCACATCAGTCCTAATTGTCCTAAGCCAAAGAAGAACCAATCGGGAGGAAAGGTTTTTGCTTTGACCGGGTCAGAGACTACTCTAGAGGACAGGTTGATTAAAGGTACGTGTTTCATTCATGGCACACCTTTGGTTGCAATTATTGATACTGGAGCAACTCACTCTTTTATTTCCTTGGATTGTGCTATGAGGTTAAATCTTGAAATATCTGACATAAATGGAAGTATGGTTATTGACACTCCTGCGTCGGGTTCAGTAACTACTTCGTCTGCATGCTTGAATTGTCCGGTTGATATTTTTGGTAGAGAATTTGGGATGGACTTAGTGTGCCTTCCGTTGAAACAACTCGATGTAATCCTAGGAATGAACTGGTTGGAATTCAACCATGTTCATATCAACTGTTTTGCGAAGACGGTGATTTTTCCTGAAGAGGTTAGTTCTGATGGTCTGGAAATGACAGCTAGACAGGTGAATGAAGCTATCGGAGATGGTGCAACAGTGTTTATGTTGTTTGCATTGATGAATGTGAAGGAGAAAGTGGCGAGTAGCGAATTGCCTGTTGTGTGCGAGTTCCCAGAAGTTTTTCCAGAAGATGTGAATGAATTGCCACCGGAAAGAGAAGTGGAGTTTTCTATTGATTTGGTTCCGGGAACTAGTCCTGTATCGATGGCACCGTATCGTATGTCACCGTCTGAATTGGCTGAACTGAAGAAGCAGTTAGAGGAATTACTTGAGAAGAAATTTATTCGTCCTAGTGTTTCGCCGTGGGGTGCGCCTGTGTTGTTGGTAAAGAAGAAAGAGGGTTCAATGAGGCTGTGTGTAGATTACAGACAATTGAACAAGGTTACTATCAAGAATCGGTATCCATTGCCGAGGATTGATGATTTGATGGACCAGTTGGTTGGGGCATGTGTATTTAGTAAAATTGATCTGAGGTCTGCGTATCATCAGATTCGTGTGAAAGACGACGATATTCAGAAGACTGCCTTTAGAACGAGGTATGGACATTATGAGTATTCTGTAATGCCGTTTGGAGTTACTAATGCACCTGGTGTTTTTATGGAATATATGAACAGGATTTTTCATCCGTATCTCGACAAGTTTGTGGTGGTATTTATAGATGATATCCTGATATATTCTAAAAGTGAGAAAGAACATGCGGAACATCTCAGAACTGTGTTGGAGCTGTTGAAAGAGAAGCAACTTTTTGCCAAACTGTCGAAGTGTGAATTCTGGTTGAAAGAAGTCAGTTTTCTTGGACATGTGATTTCTAAGAATGGTATTACTATTGATCCTACAAAGATAGAAGCTATGTCTCAGTGGGAAGCTCTGAATTCAGTGTCAGAGATTCGTAGTTTTCTTGGTCTCGCAGGTTACTACAGAAAATTCATTGAGGGGTTTTCAAAGTTAGCATTGTCGTTAACTAAACTAACCAGGAAGGGACAAGCTTTTATTTGGGATGCAAAGTGTGAGGAAGGATTCCAAGAGCTGAAGAGGAGGTTGACTAGTGCTCCTATTTTGATTTTGCCGAATCCGACAGAATCATTTGTGGTTTATTGTGATGCGTCACTGATGGGTTTAGGTGGTGTATTGATGCAGAATCAACAAGTGGTCGCTTATGCATCGAGACAACTCAAAGTGCATGAAAGGAATTATCCGACTCATGATTTGGAGTTGGCAGCTGTGGTTTTTGTGTTGAAATTGTGGCGACACTATTTGTATGGTTCGAGATTTGAGATGTTCAGTGATCATAAGAGCCTGAAGTACCTCTTTGATCAAAAAGAGTTGAACATGAGGCAGAGAAGGTGGTTAGAATTTCTGAAGGATTATGATTTTGGTTTGAATTACCATCCGGGTAAGGCAAATGTGGTTGCTGATGCTTTGAGTAGGAAGACCTTGCATATGTCTATGCTAATGGTGAAGGAATTGGATTTGATTGAACAATTCAGAGACTTGAGTTTAGTGTGTGAAGGTACTCCTGTTAGTGTCAAATTGGGTATGCTGAAGCTGACTAGTGGTATTCTTGAAGAAATCAGAGAAGGTCAGAAAGTTGATGTGGAATTGATTGATAAGTTGACCTTGGTTAATCAAGGCAAGAGTAGTGAATTCAGAGTCGACGAGAATGGTATACTGAGGTTTGGTGACCGAGTTTGTGTTCCTGATATTGATGAACTCCGAAAGCGTATTTTGGAAGAAGGACACCGTAGTGGATTGAGTATTCATCCTGGTGCTACCAAGATGTATCATGATTTGAAAAAGTTGTTTTGGTGGCCGGGAATGAAGAAGGAAATTGCTGAGTTTGTGTATTCTTGTTTGACTTGCCAGAAGTCAAAGATTGAGCATCAGAAACCATCTGGGTTGATGCAACCGATGTTTATTCCTGAGTGGAAGTGGGATAGCATCTCAATGGATTTTGTGTCGGGTTTGCCGAGAACTGTCAGAAATTGTGAAGCTATCTGGGTAGTGGTAGACAGGTTGACGAAGTCTGCACATTTTATACCGGTGAGAATGGATTATCCGATGGAAAAGCTGGCTCAATTGTATATTGAGAAGATAGTGAGTCTGCATGGTATTCCTTCAAGTATCGTGTCAGACAGAGATCCGAGGTTTACGTCTAAGTTCTGGGAAGGTTTGCAGAAAGCTTTGGGTACTAAGCTAAGATTGAGTTCTGCTTATCATCCACAGACTGATGGACAGACTGAGAGGACAATTCAGTCATTAGAGGATTTGTTGCGGGCTTGTGTGTTGGAAAAAGGAGGTACTTGGGATAGTTATCTGCCTTTGATTGAGTTTACCTACAACAACAATTATCATTCGAATATCGGTATGGCTCCGCTTGAGGCTTTGTATGGTAGGAGGTGTAGGACGCCGTTGTGTTGGTACGAATCTGGTGAGAGTGCTGTGATTGGTCCAGAAATTGTACAACAGACTACAGAGAAGATTAAAATGATTCAGGAGAAGATGAAGGCTTCTCAGAGTCGTCAGAAGAGTTATCACGACAAAAGGAGGAAAATACTTGAGTTTCAAGAGGGAGATCATGTGTTTATGAGAGTTACTCCTATGACGGGGATTGGTCGAGCATTGAAGTCAAAGAAGTTGACTCCGCGTTTTATTGGACCATTCCAAATTTCTGAAAGAGTGGGGGAAGTGGCTTATCGTATCGCTCTACCGCCGATGCTTGCAAATTTACATGATGTATTTCATGTGTCTCAGTTGAGGAAATACATTTCGGATCCGTCCCATGTGATCCAAGTAGATGATGTACAGGTGAAAGATAACTTGACGGTTGAGACTTTACCTGTGAGGATTGAAGATAGAAGACTGAAGCAATTGCGAGGCAAGGAAATAGCTTTGGTCAGAGTAGCTTGGGGAGGACCAGCTGAAGGCAATGTTACCTGGGAGCTAGAGAGTCAGATGAAGGACTCTTATCCAGAACTTTTTACCTGAGGTATGTTTTCGAGGACGAAAACTCTTTTAGTGGGGGAGAGTTGTAACACCCGTATAATTTTAATATTAATTTAATTGGAATATTGAATTAATAATTAGAATTATAAAGATTTTGTGGAAATAATAGAAAATAATGGTTTATGGCATTTGGGCCATGTGAGGAAATAGTAAAAGAGGGAGGGTGATTTTATAATCCTTTTTACTAAATTATTATTATTTTTCATAAAACAATTGGATTTGGGAAGGAAGAAAGAACGTGAAAGAGCAGAGGGTTGAGAACACGAAGAGCGTGAAGGAGAACTGTAGAGGGAGAGATCAAGGATCAAGAACAATTGTCTAAGGTAAGGGGAGACTCTCCATTTAATCTCTATTATCGTGTTGTGAATGATAATGTTGATTGGGAATATTGTTTAGATCAATAGGTTATGTATTCTGATTTTACTGTTGTGTTCATCATTGAATTGAATCTGAATTCCCTAATATTTGAGTAGAATTAGGTTGTGATGAGTAAAATCGAATAGAGGATCATATACTATTGATGTTGGATGAATGTTGTGTGTCTGGATATGTGAAATTGCTGGTTTTAGACCCAAATCGCAGACTGTGCAGGTGGATTCGCGAGGAAGACGAATGGGTAAGTTGCAGGTTTCTGTGAACTGCTGCCCATTTGCGTATGATACGCGTACGGTACGCGTATGGAGGGGACGATACGCGTATGATACACTCCCCAAGTGTGCATCAGGTTGCACCATCTGCTCATACGCGTATGGTACGTGTATGGTGTCTGGCAGGTACACGTATGGCAGGCTGATACGCGTATGCTTGTCCTTTGTGTGGAAAAATGGATCTGCCCATACGCGTATGATACGCGTATGGTGTGTGTGTTTTTGTGAAATTCTGGCTCTGCTGGTACGCGTATGGTACGCGTATGGCCAGCGTGACTTGCAGAGTTTTGCTGTTTTGTGATTTTTAAGAGTTCGGTAATGAGTAACTTTTAGAATGCTGATCTGTTTGGAATAATGTTTGATTTATGATGATTAAGATGAGATAAATCGTATGATTGATTGATATATGATTTTAATTGAATGATGCAATTGTACATATATTTGAACATACTTGATGATGATGATGTATGATGATGTGTGAGTAAAGATGATGCTACTCATAGTGAGATGATGATGTTGGTATGTTATATATATGTGTTTGCATGCATTCATAATCATAGTTGAGGGTTGTATCCTAAAGATGAGAGGATGCAATGAAGGGCAGGATTCCCATTGTGTGGAATCTGTGCTGGCAGGGCCATATCTGGATAATGATAGATCGGTCGGTGGATGATTTCCACTGGTGATGTTTGGTACCACATGCATAGTGTCAGTTTCATACATGTGCATGATTGTTGGTAACATGGTTATATATGTTATGTGATGATTATCTGTTATCTGTGGATGTTTAGTGATGATTATCGGAACAAGAACAATTGGGTGAATGATATAATTATGAAATGTTATTATTTATGATGCAATAACATTGGTTAACTGTGATGAGACTCACCCTTACTTGTTGTCATTTTCAGATTGAGGATAGCGGCGCAACTTGGTGAGGATTAGCTCATAAGTCGGTTTTTAGTTATAGTGTCGGTGTCATGCTCTGGTAGATGTAACACTGGGAACACGTTTGTTTTGGAGTTTGATTATAACTCTATTTGTTTTGTTATTTGAAGTCTTATACATTAGATGATGAATGTTGACTTAATAATTAAATTCCGCTGTGTAAACATGACTTTGTTTAATGAGTTATAATTCCAGATGTTTTCAGTGAATGCATGACAGGTGCCAAACGTGTGTATTCTTTATTTATTTTATGAATTGTGACACCTCTTGTATGTTTACTCTGATTAATAATTGTTTAAATGCTGCGGGTTATTAGAGGGGTGTTACAAAAGTAAGCCATGTTAATATACCTCTGGCGCAATGGAATATATTAATATACCTATGTCCCGATCACGTCATAGTACCCCTGGCCATTAAATTAAGCCATGTTAATATACCTATAATGCAATGGGATATGTTAATATACCTATGTCCCGGTCATGTCACAGTATCTCTGACCATTAAATTAAGTCAAGTTAACATACCTCTAGGGTCGCGGCTATGTTAACATACCTTTGGCCCTGTCAAGTTAACGTACCTCTGACCATCTAAATAAGCTAGGAAGATGTACCTATGACACCCGCACTAAATTGACTTGCCTTTAACGAAGGTAAGAGAGAGCCCTAACTAGTTCTAGGTTATTATGCGTAGTTATCTCAACCAAGAGGCCTCCAATCCCGAGGGGTTTCCGGACGGGTGGTAAGATCTAGTATAAGCAACTTAACATAGATCCGAACTTACCATGGCTCGCAACTTGCTATTGTAGAATCTTTGCAAAAATTAGAATTTTCCTGGAGCTGGATTTTAAAGTGTGATTTCTAGTTAAGCGAATAAACTTGTGACTAAAGAAATAAGACATTTTAAGACAATAACAATACAGTCAAAAGGCCTCAGTCGAGCTTAAACCATCATACGAATAGGAAAAAGGAAATTATCCAAATATTACAAAAATGCATCCCCATGGATGACTAGCAATAAAAACACAAAACAACATAAAATTAATCTTCGTTATTCTCTTCTTCATGAACATCAGGGGTCTTTTCACTAGACGCATATTCCTTAGACGCCTCGGCCTCAAGAGATGATTCTTCCTCCACCATTTCAACCAAGCAACCATCCACCATCGTCTTTAAGGGTGTTCCCGGGCCGGTTTGATTCGGTTTTGAGAGAACCCGATACCCAAACCGATTAAAATTAAATGGAATTGTTTGGATTGGATTTGCAAATTTTTGTGATAAAGTCCAAACCAAACCGATCCGAGAAACAACAGATTGGTTTGGGTTGGATTGATCGGGTAGATAAAAAAATAAAAAAATATTTGAAAAAAAAACTTATTTACTGAAATTAATTTTTCATAATAATATAAAAAAAATATATAGTATTAATAGTGTTCAATTGTAAATATTAGACAAACAAATTTTCCCTAATAGATTCAAAAATATCTATCAAAAAAATATCTAACATAAAGGCTTTTGAATGTATAACTAGTCACTTGAGTTAGTATGGTAATGAATTTGTTTCATAGTTCTATGCTCAGATACCACATTATAGTAACAATTTTCTAATATCAAATTAAAATAGCATAACTTGTCCACATACGATATTTTACTTTTTTCTTCTCGAAGTTGAATGCTTGGTAGTAATTTTCATAATAATTAATTATTGTTGGTTTGGATTGGGCTTGCAGGTAGAAAATTGAAAATCCGATGCCCGAACCAATTGTCATTGGATTTTATTGGTTTGGTTCGATTCTTGCCCGAACTGAAAAAAATTCCAACCTAAACACTATGGTTTGGTTTAGATTCTAGTTTGGTTTGGATTTACCCGAACCAATTAACACCCCTAATCGTCTTGAAGAAGTCCATCTCGAACACGTTAAGACCGGGTTGAAGGCATAGTGCCTTGACTTTAGTCCTTTCAAAATCTTGGTCGCCTGGGGAAAGTACCCGAGCCTCCTACAAGGATTTTTTCAACTTTTCATTAGACTCCCGAGCTGTTTCCACATCTTTGATCAAGCTGGTGATGGTACCTTCGAAGATGGCACAAGCTGTCTCCACTTTCCTATTGAGATGACGATCACCTTGCACGATGTTCACTGTCTGCACCATTCCCGGATACAGAGGGTCGAGGCTATTGAGTGGATGGTCGACTATCTGGGTATGGACCCAAACATCGATGATTTTGAGTGTCGAACGACGAATGGGGCCCATATCCGGTTCTCCAACTTGAAAGAGCTGTATGAGAACCACTTGGTGGCGGTAGCAGAGTTTGAGTAGGAGGGTGACGAGCTTTTTACAGAGTATCACCGTGCATGCGCTCTGAGGTGCTGGTTCATGTTCTTGGTAGGCACTGCACTCTTTGTGGACAAGAGTGCAACCAACATTGACATGACATATCTCCTCTACTTTATCGACCTGAGTACCATTAACTAGTGGAAATGGGGATCAACGATTTTGGTATACCTATACTAGAATCTGAATGAAGCCTCCAACTGGAGGACCAGGAAGTTGACTGGATCTTGCACACTCCTAACGGTACATTTCTTTTTAATTATTTCACATTTATTTATGGTTCGTATTTATTTTTAACATATTATCATATTTGTGTTTCAGGGCTGGATCATCTCCTACTTCCCCCGCATCCACGGCTTCGCCATTGATCCTGCGTACGATGACGCAATGCCCAGGGCCGCCCGATACATTCTCCAAAGGGGGAATAACGCAGTGGGACCATATCGCGGGTACCTAGACCGCACTGCTCACAATGATATCAGTTGGACGCCATTCACCGACTACACTTCTGTTGTCCCATTCGACCGCATCGCGTTATACTCTAGATGGTTGGCATGTGGGGCCAACACCATGGTGAGGTATCTGCCGGAGCGGTGCATGAGGCAGTTTGCACGTGTGCAGATGATACTGAGGTCACCGTTTAAGGCTGATCCAGACACAGTTACCCGGATGGACCTCACTGCTATATTTGAGGACTAGGCACATCATTTGGTCCCAGAGGAGTATCGGCATATGGAGGGCATCCAGGAATGGCATTGTGTAGAGGGATATGTGACATGGTTCTATCGGGTGTCACATCCGCTGATAACACCCAACGCTCCCTGAGCTCCTAGGCCAGCTCTAATACGGTGGGAGAACTGACCTTTTGAAATGTTGTAGATAGCAAGAGTCGCCACCGAATTTTATTTTATCCAATTGGAAAGGCTAAAAGAATAGGAAAGACCTTTTGAAAGACTTTGAGTTCCGGGGGTAGGTTATACAAAGGGAAGGTGTAAGCACCCTTTGTATCCATGGTTATCCATGGGCTCTTAATTGCTTATCTCACTTGCTTGAATTGTTTGAAAAAGGTGTAATGTGTGATTAGAAAAGATTTTTGAATAAGGACTTTAACTTGTAAATAACTGTAGTCTTTTGGAATTTGTTTTGAAAAGGAGGTGTGAAAAGCATTTTGAATTTGTTGTGAGTAAGCAATTAAAAACTACCTACCATAAGTTCTTATTTCTTGTTCTTTAAGTCTTTTGTTTGAAAGGGCTATCCATGCCAATTGTTAGGCAGGTAGTCTTTTTATTGGATGTGCGGGTCATCGAAGGGTCATCGAATCGTCATAGGGGGGCTATCCATACCATGAAGAGGGTAGGAAGTCCTATGAGATATGAATAGTCATAAAGGCAACCAGTAAGGATACCTTAGCCATCGAAGGGACCATCACCATTTAATCGACGGACAATATTATTTATACCGAAGGCGACATTGAAGGGACTATGATCTTTAAATTGGAGGGACATGGTGATTTTGAATCGAAGGCAGCATAGGCTAAGGCATCCCTACGCTCGGAGGGACTTGACTATTTTGATTGAAAGGCAACAGAAGAGGGGGTTACCCTAGAGGTGAGTGTGTGAACAGTGTTTTGATTCAAATATCTATCTTTGAGTTAGTTGTTAGCTATCGATTGATTTTAATTGTTGTCAGCAGTTATAATTTGCAGGAAATAAAATGCGGAAAGTAAAGTCCTACGCTATTACAAGGTTTCAGGATTAGGGATTACAATAAAAACCTGTCGGAGGATGCGAAAAAGTAAAGTGCGGGAAAATTAAAGGTCCTAATTACTATTACATAAAAAAAATATACTTGCAACCTATACATGTTCTAGAATTTAAATAACAGAAATTGAATAATTAAATAAACACACATGCGACATTCATTAGGACTTGAGGTGAGAAGAAGAATCGAGTTGGAAAAAACCAGGGTTAAGGAGATTAAATGTAAACCTAAATTAAATGAATTATTAAACTAATCCTAATACTAGATTCTAGATTAAATACCTAATTAATTAATTAACTAATAATTAAAAAACCCTAATAACTAGATTGATCACCCTAATTAACTAAAATCCTAAAAACTAATTATTTAACTAATAGGAATTTGTATTAAATTAAAATTAAAACCTAAATTATTTAACCTAAATTAATTAATTTTCATGATTAAATTAAATTAGTAAAATAATTAGTTGGGACCTAATTCTAAGGTTAATAAGTTTTAATCCTAATAATTAGTGGTTAATAATTATAACAAACAAAATAAAGAGAATAAAAATAACAAAAATAAAATAGATAATAACAAGTGGGAGGCACACGGATCCCATGTGATGAATCCATGGTGGTATGCGGTGAGACTACGCCTGCATCCGTTCGTTTTGGCCTCCAGTGATTCCAAGGGCTTTGATTTGAAGGCGCGTCGTAGTCGTATGTTGATTGAGCGCACAGGATTCCTCAGCAACTGCAAACAACCAATTTATAAAAAAACCTTGCCATTTGCAGGGTTCGAACCCAGGGCGTTATGGATAACATTGTACACGCGTTGCCAACTATGCTGCTTTTAGTTAGTCATAGGTTTATAGAACGGGAAATTAAAATATAATAATAAACGAAAAGTCAAACATGCGTTCACGTGGGACCTGCGCCAACCAATGAGAAAGAGAGAGCGTGGGGCTGAAATTTGGACCAACCAATGGGAACAGCGTACGCGTGGAAAGAAGGTGATAGAGAGTATAAATGATAGAGAGTATAATTTAGTATTTAAGTTTATTAAGAATTTATATAAGTGGTAGTTTTATTTGTATTGTTATGTATTTGGGCCTTTATTAATATTTGGGCTTTTTAGTTTGTTATCCACTAGTAACATTATATATTGTAGTCTCATTGAGACATTAGGGTATCAAAGAAATGAAAAAAAAGTCTTTATTTTATTAGTTTATTTTATTTGTCTCTTTTATTTCTCTTAGTTTTCCTTAGCTTGTTAGGGTTCTAAATTAGCATCTTAACATTGGTGCTTTCATCCTTGAATTTCAATCCTTCCATGGCAAATCCATACTATCAATCTTTCAGTCCTCCATATGTTAGTGTTCCATCACCATTTTATTATCACTCCATTTCTCCTTATTACTCTACTGTCACAACTATACCACCTACATCATCTAACCCATACACATCATATCTACCTTCACCTAACCCATACATTTCATACCAACCAGAACCCCAAAATTCCAATTTACAATCAGAAATATTTTACCAAGACCTGGAAACTCTGAAACAATATTTGATTGAAACTCATGAGTTATCAAACAAATATAGAGAAGAGTTGAAAGAACAAATTCAGAATCTTTCTAATTCATTCAAAAAAACACAAGAAAAATGGAAAGAGAAATATGTTCTGAGTACTAAGGAAAAACATATGGTGGAAGGAAACCAAGAAATCAAAAAAGTTTTTGTTTCACGAATATCATCCTCGGTGATATCTCCGGCAACAACTCCGGCGAGAGTTCCGACAACTTCTCCGATGAAACTTCTGTCATCCACTCCAACAAGGCTTCGGACAGCACCTCCGACGATATTTATGATGTTTCCTACGACTCAATGCGCACCACAACAAAAACCGGACAGAGCATCAAAATATTTTACAACCTTTTGGTTTTTCATTTCTAACTCTCTTCAATCGGCTAATATTCATGGTAAATACACTTTTCCCTTTGATCCCGGAGGAATATTCATTATCACAAGCAATAAAGTTTTTTAAAGTTTTAGACTTTGAAAGAAAAAAATAGAGAAAAAAATTATAAGAAAGAAGAAGAAATGAAAGGAGAAGAGAAAGAGATTGGAAAAGAAAAAAGTGAAGAGAAGGAGAAAGAGAGGAAAAGAGTGAAAAGAAAAGAAAGAGAAATTTATTATATGTTTAGTACTCTCCATTATGTGCTAGCTGTCAAGTAGTTTTTCTCCCCCATAAACCAATTGCTAGCTGTAGTAAAAAAGATTAAAAAAAATGGATGCCAGCTATTATATCATTATCCTTCCTTTCCATGTCTCAATCACGTGATGCCAAGCTTGGTAGGGGTATGATTTTCTACTTTTTCAATGTTCACTTTCCCACTTAATGGTAGCAGCTACTAGTACCTACTTCAAAAAAAAATGTGTCATTCACGTTATAGGTTCTGTGTGTAGATTTGGTGGGGGAAACAATGCAATATATGAGTGAGACACACCTCAACAAACATATCCTTCCAAAGCCACATATTCTCCTCTTTTAATTTTTTTTATTTTATTTTTCATTAACTTGATAATATTAATTTTAGAACCTTGAGGACAAGGTTCAAGTGGACCCCGCGGCAATGATAGAGAGTATAATTTAGTATTTAAGTTTATTAAGAATTTATATAAGTGGTAGTTTTATTTGTATTGTTATGTATTTGGGCCTTTATTAATATTTGGGCTTTTTAGTTTGTTATCCACTAGTAACATTATATATTGTAGTCTCATTGAGACATTAGGGTATCAAAGAAATGAAAAAAAAGTCTTTATTTTATTAGTTTATTTTATTTGTCTCTTTTATTTCTCTTAGTTTTCCTTAGCTTGTTAGGGTTCTAAATTAGCATCCTAACAGAAGGTTATGGAAATTGACTGATTAACCAAAACGCTGCACGTGACCTCCCCCTGTTCACCATCGTCTTCTTCTTTTTCTCAGAATTTTTGTCTATGTTTTTCTAGCATTTAGCTACGGTTTTTGCGACGAAATTTTGTAGCAATTACCTGTAACAAATCAAACTAAAAAAATACGCGTTAAGCATAACCCATAAGCACCCAAATTGACTAAATAAGGTCCCACGATCAAGAATATGCCATTAGTTTTGGTTAACAACCCTTGAATCATCGATTCCGAAACTCAAAGCTCTTCATGGTTTAATAATGGCATCTTCTCCTGTATGCGTTAAACCACAGAAACGAACGCTTTGAGACACTCTAAACTTGATCAGTAATTGATGTATATGCGCATGAATTATTTATATTGTATGTAATACGAGTTTCAATACTTAAAATACATACAAACCATGGCAGGTGAAGGATGGTGTCTTGGAATGTTGCGAGCTTCGAGAATGGTTGGTATAAGTTCCTGGGAACCTCTTGAAGACGAAGGAAGGCTTGTTTTTTGCTGCAGCTCGCTGATGAAATCACTTGGTCGTGCCCTAGCTTCTTGGAAGTTTTGTAACGTTGAGAATATATAGAGGAAGGAATTAGGGTAAGAATCTGGTCAAAAGAATAAGTTAATTGATTGGAAAAAAATTTGAAAAAGATTTAGTTCATATATGATTCAAATCATCCTATTTTTGTTCCAATCAATTCCCAATCAAATATTTTCAATCTTGCCAGCTTTCAATAACTATCTTGGACCTCAAGGATGCTAAAAAACAAATCTTGTACTCATTGATTTAGTTTTTGCATTTTATTTTAATTAAAATTGAGTTAAATTGAATTAATTCAAGAATAAATAAAATAAATGTGAGCATGTCATGCCAATGGGATTTGGGGACTCTTTGCTATGTTAGAAACAAGTTTGAATCAAAGAAATATGGGCCCATTTGCAAGGAAATCCATTTTGGTCCCTATTTGCTTCATGCATTTCTTCAAGAATTTGCCAACTTCAACAAGTTATAACTCATTCAATATTTATCATATGGAGATGATCTAGGACGTTTTGGAAAGCCCGAGATGTCCTTTATAAGTCACTTTGGAACCTTTTTTGCATTTGGAGATTTTATCTTGATGATATGGTTCCTGACAAAAAACAGCTTTTGGCGAGCTTCTAGAAGGACCTGTAATGTTTTGGCTCATATCTCTCAAATGGTGCATTTCTTGGCTTTGGTCTTGGAGAACCAGCAGGCTAAGGAAGACCATGTCACTTATCTCCTACCGATATGCCAGCGGATAGAGATGCTTGGGCGGGATGCATTAGACTGATGTATCATCGCGCACGGCGGTCCAGAGGCGGTTGCCATCTTGGAGAGGATGGTCGGTGACGCGGGCGGTGCGGCGCTACATACCAGGCAGAGGAGGTCCCATGGAGATAGGGTTAGGCATACTCAGTAGATGTTGCCTATTTATTTTTTAGTCTTAACTTTTTTGTATTTGGGTTGTATTATTTTGACATTTCCGTACACTGTTTTTTTATATATATAATATTAGTATTTTATTCCAATTTGCGTGTTATATTTAGTTTATATCAAACATTGTTATATTAAGCATTTTCGTTTTCATTATCGTTTAATATAGAATACGGGACTAAACATTGTTTAGAAAAAAAAGGTTTCTGCGTATTTCGGAGAAGCATTTCCGAAACACAAAAAAAATGTGAAATTGGTGTTTTCGGAGATGCATCTCCGGAAACACCCCCCAATTGATGTTTTCGGGGATACATCTCCGAATTCTGCGAAAATTTAGAAAAGAAAACTTCAGAGATGCGTCTTCGAAGTAGGGGTATTATGGGGTTTTTGCTGGAAGTTCTCCCGATAGGGGGGTCTACAAAGAAATTTCCATATATAATGGACTTAAACATGCCTAAGGCCCATTAGAGTAAAAAAAGGCTTAAGGAGGCCCAATGAATACAAATGATATATTCTAATATAACTTGTGGAACAAATAATGAAGGTAGTTAGTTAGTTAAACCATTTTGTATATAACAAATGCTTCACTCAATAATAATAATAATCCATTCCTTGACAACAAAATGGATTAAACATGATATGTCAAAGCGATATTATATCCAACATGAAATGTTTTATATGCGATAATAATCTTCCTATGACATGTTGTATATGTAAGTCTATATAACTAGTCACTAATATTGATAATTATAATTTAATATTAAACATGATATGTTGTTTAATGTAATAATCTTTTAGTCATTTATAGGACGAAGCATCCATGGTGGAAGAAGGGCGTTAGATCGACTTTGGCTTTCTTCATTATCATCTCTGCAACAAGTAATTAAGCATCTAAGTAAAATTATATATATATTCTTTCTGTACATACAAATGATATGATGAATGAATCTAGTTAAGAAACTCTCATGTGTTTGTGTGTGTGTTTTCTATGATATTCAAGAGATGTATGAGATTAAAATATACTAACCCAATATTTAATGTCTCCATTGATTGAGGTACAAGTGCAGCAGAGGCTAGATCCATATCATCGTTCTGTAGCTCTAGTTGGGCTAGTGCCTTCTCTTTCTCCTTTATCTAGTTTTCACTCAAAACATGTCAAGTAAGATTTAAGCCAAAATTTAGTGTCTACAAAAAGTGCTATATTGTAAATCACCCTTGAATAATCACAATTACAGCCACACTATTGTTGGTGTGGAAATTTTACGCAATCATATTAAAGATGTGATTTAGTATCATCTCTATAGATATAATAGGAACTACAACCAACAATTCCGTCTATGTTTGTTATTTTCATCAAAAATTAAAATTTCAAAATCCTAAAATTTAATTTTCCAAGGATATAATGAAAAATATTTACTTTTAAGTGTCTCTTATATATTTCACGCACATCCTAATTAAAATTTAGGCTCTAACAGCCGCAATGTGCATTGCAACAACCACAAACACAACAATCGCAACTGTAATTTAAAACCATACTATTGATAAAAGATAACATTAATTAGTATAACCTTTTTTGTGAGAAGCTTGTTTTTTTCTTGAAGGGCTTTATCCTGCAGTGAATACAAAAAAAATGCTGATATACAAGTTAAAGAGCCAATTCAAGCTTAACTTTGATATTAAAATGAAGTTACTTAAAGTTACCTTTTTTTGGAGCTCTGAAATGGATTCATACACAACTTGGTTCTGCAAAAGTTATAAATTAAAAAGTCATAATAATTAGCATAGAATTCAAAATATATTGGCAAGAATTTATTTTACTTACCTTCCTTGATCTAATTTGTTTGAGAGCTGAATCAAGCTGATGCTCCAAATTCTGAAGCTCTTTCATACTTAAGCCATCAAGTTCTTCACCCATAAAATTCCTTGAAACAAAAGGATTAAGCAAAGTTATACACTAATACTACATTAATTAGATACCACAATTAATCAACTGTTAATAACAAAACCTTTGATTTTTCTGTATGACTTCCAACCTTGCCTTCAACTTTGCATGTTCTATAATCCAATTTTCCTAAGAAGGTATACAATTAAATTAATCTTCCAATTTGGGTGTGGTTAATAGGTGAGGCTTAAAGAAAGTGATGTAATATTTCCAATTAACATCAACTAATAATAACAATTAGACTAATAATTATATGAGTGAAAGATTGATTGATATAGGAGTTTACGACCTACATTTTGTGGCTGATCATTTGGAACACGTTGCCTCTCTGCATATGAATACCTTTCATATCGTTCTAGAATTCTTTCCATACTGTTCACAAAAGAAAGAAAAAATTTAACTGAGTTAGTGAACTTAACTTTTAAAAAATATTTGAAAAATGTTAGAAGATCAACTAACTAGTATAAAAGATTATTGAGAAAGGAATATAAAATACGACGAACATGATCGATTTTTGGTAACACAATTTGATCAATGGTGTTTATGTATGAGATTATAGAGTAGTTCCTTGTTATTTCTATGATAAATTAGAGTTAGAGTGTTACAAATAATATATATAATACTTCATATTAGTTTACAATAATACCTTTGAACCGTACTGCGGCGCCTACTGCCTCCACACCCTAGTCACCTACCTAGAACATACAGTTGGGTCTAAGACATATTTGCAGTTTCTAAGTTAAATTTGGGTATTCATCTTTGTCTTTATATGAGACATATTCAACAATCTCCACCTTATCGAATATCAAATCCCTATTAAAACATTCTACATGCCGATCATATCTTGGCACACCTCATGCTTAACACAAAAAATACGTTATAAGTCTAAACAATATTTGAACTTGTCACTAATGTCTAGTTTGGCCAACATATTACTTATGTTATATGAAGTAAGAACATGTACAAGTAATATCTAGATGCAAGTAATTCTCTAATCTTGTGAAAACTCACATTAATATGATTGATCCTAGCATGATACACCTGATTGTTTGTCAAAGAAAATGACAATCTGACTATCACAATGAAATCAAAGTCCACCTTGTTCAACACCAAATTCTTTCACTAATCATGTAAGCTATAAGGCTTCTTTGGAAGCTTCACATGCTGCCCTGTACTCTGCTTCAGTTTTCGGCATGACCACCATGAGTTGAATTGATGATTTTCAACAAATAGATTCTCCTATTAAAGGAAAGACATGCCTTTTTGCAAACCTTTTATCATCCATATTGCAAATAGAGTACTCACAACCTTATAATTACTCGGGCCAAACTTGTCTAGAACCATTTTAACATAGTTTTTTTGAGAGAGTCATAGTTTTTTTGCACTTCCATCCCTGTGAATTTCCATAGAAAGAATGTTCTTAGAGCACCTAAGTCTTTCATGTCAAACTTTTTTTCAACATGATTTTTCAGTTCATTTACGTAATTTGAATGATTAGAAGCGAACAACATATCATCAACATATAATAACGGGAAAATAAAAGAGACATCATCAAGGTTCCTAATATAAAAAGAACAATCATACTTACACATTTTATAGCCAATGTGAAGCATGTATGAATCAAAGTGGACGTACCATTTCCTTGGATACTATTTTAAACAATACAAATACCTCTTTAATTTACAAACCATTATTCCATGTCTAGTGTCATTGAACCCCTCTGCATGCTCCATGTAAGTTTTCTCATCTAGATTACCGTGAAAAAAATGTGTTTCTTCATATCCATTTGATCTAAATGCATGTCTTAACATTACTCTGATAGAAGTATGTCTAACGACCGAAAAGAAAATTTCATCATAATTAATCCCCTTTTTTGTGAGTACCCATTTACTACTAGACGAGCCTTGAACTTTTCCCTTCTTTTTTGTTACTGTGAATTTTCTCTTGAACACCACTTACAACTGATGAACGTTTTCCCCTTAGCTAGATAAATAACTTATTATTTCTAATTTTTCATAAAGTCGCCATCTCTCCTAACATTTCACCCATCAATTTATCTTTCTCCTGGTTATTTATATCCTCTTGAAAGGTGAAAGGGTTTCCAAAAATAATAAGAAGTGCATAGGTTGTCAAGTTTTCATACCCATATCTTTCTTGTAGCTTGGTTGAACAATGCCCTTTTGTCACCTAAAATATTATAATCATGTACACCACTGGAAAATTTAGGTATGTGGTCACTATCAGTATCAGTGCCTGATTTCTTTTTTGATTTATGAACAACTTACATATTGTTCATCAGTAGCAGATCAACATCAACCTGAACCACATGTTTGTAGAAAGTTTCTCCTTCAAATATTGACAAAACTGTTGTAACTGACAACTTCAACATTAACTTCTTATAAAAATAACATATTTATTGATTACCATCTTCTTTTTATTTTTATGTAACCAACAAAGACAAACTTATTCAACTTTGGATCAAGTCTGAATCGATCTTCATTGATATATTTATACAATATAGGCACCCAAAAATTATTAAATTGTTAAGATGAATAGGATTACATGTCCATACCTACTCTTCGACCTTCCTCTCTAATGAAACATGTGGTGATCTGTTGATATAATAGCACACCATGTTAATTGCACGTATTCAAAAATCTTTTGATAATTCAACATTTAACAAGTGAGATCCTGCTTTTTCTGTTAGAGACCTATTCATTCTCTTTGATACACCATTTTACTGTGGCGTCTTACAGGCTGAGAAATTCCTATGAATACTATATTCTTCACAAAATCTGTTGAAATTCAAATAAGTGCACTCTGTCTCATTATGTGATCGCAAATGCTTGATTTTTCTACTTGTTAGATTCTCTACCTCTGCCTTTCACAACTTGAATTTGGTAAGGAAATATGATTTCTATTTCAAGATATAAACTAAAACCTTATGAGAAAAATCATCTTCTAAATTCACAAAATACATCCACCCATGGAAAGCTCTTTGGTAGGGCCTAACACATTTGAATGCATATAGTCTAAAATTCTCTTTATTTTGTGCTTTCAGATCTTGAACCAAACTCGAAACTATTTACCAAGTATATAGTACTTGCATAAATCCATCTTACAACTATGAACACTCTTCAATAGATTTATCTTATGAAGTTCCACTATCCCATGCTACTTAAGATGACCTATACGCATATTCCAGAGTTTGGTGGAATTATTATCAGACTCAACTGAAGAAACATTACATACATCAATATTCCCCTATAGTTTATAGATGTTACATACAGTCCTTCTTAGTATCATCACAATCAAGGAGCCCTTTCTAACCTTCATAATGCCCTTAACTCCATCATACATGAAGAAGCAACCATTTTCTTGTAGAGTGACTAAGGAAATCAAGTTCTTCAATTATGGAATTTATCTAAAATCATTCAATATTCCCACGCCACCATTGTCCAAGGAAATTTTCATTTGTATCATGACAATTATAGAACATTATTTATCATCCTCCATATAAAAAATCCGAAATTAACTGACCTGAATGTAAGGAACCATTCTCACTACAACGTCATATGGTAAGAACAAAGTCAAGAATCCACGCATTTGTGCACATGTTGGATGAAACTCACATTATATCAACTCCACTTCCAAAATTATCAGTTTGAACCATATTCCTAAAACATATGAGTCTTGCTTTATGTTTGGACAATACCTATTACAATGCTCTATTTTTTTTGCAACTATAACACAACTATTTTTTATTATGGGATTTAGACTTCTTCCTTTTAGAACCTACTTCACCCTTGTTCTGCTCACGGTCTTGACTCCCCCTACTTCACACACAAACTCTCATCTTAAGTTCCTTCCTATTCACTTTGTCCCTTTTAAAAATGAGACAAAAATTCACATTAATAATGATAGTAGTGATATAGTGATCATCTAGTGGTCATATGAACTTGGTAGTGATCAGAACAAGATGATTGTCTTATCTTCATCATCAATATTCACCCCAAGCGTCACTTGATAGGTGATTATGTTGTTGAAAACATTGACATTTTGTTGCAAATAAGATCCTCCTTGTATCTTTATACTATATACTCGGTGCTTCAAGAACAATTTGTATCTTTATACTATACACTCGCTGCTTCATTAACAATTTATCCTAAACCTCCTTCGTCGTCGTTAGGTCTAGGATATGATGCACCATATTGTTAGAAAAAAAATAGGAAAATCAATTATGTGTCCTTTTCCTTCATTTCTACCTAATAAATATCATCCATTTCAATCGTTTTTGTCTCACGTAGCACCTTCTGTAAAGTTTTTTGAGCCAACAGATCATTAACCCTCATTTTCCATAATCTAAAATTACACGCCCCACCAAACCTTGTCACCTTGAATTTTACGTCAATGTTAATCACCAACTAATACCAATTATTAGAACAACAAACAATATAAAAAATAAATAGAAACTAAAGGAAAAGACATTGAACATGATCAATATTTGTTAATGCGGTTTAGCTAAAGGTGCCTACCTCTACGACTATAACGCAGTTATAGTTTCTTTTCATTTCTATGATGAATTAGGTTTACATGGTTACAAGAAGTATATATAGTATTATAACCTAGTTTATAATAATAATTCTTGATTGTTTCGTGAAGGCTACCACCCCACACCCCTTAGTCACTTATCCACAACAAATATTTTAGCATAAGACACGTTTGAAGTTTTAACTTTAAACCCTTGTTTAATATTTTCAAAAATTAGTATCTAACCACTTCCATTAAATAGCTTCCGCTTGAGGGACGCATATAAATGGATGGACTCACACTTGAGAGGGATATTATTGAGACATAAGTGTGGTTGGAAGTCCCACTTCTCTTGAAAAAAATGGAGGTTTAGCACTCTATAAGTTAGTGAGTGTGAAATAGTCAAAGATGGTTTCTTCGCATTATAGGAAAATGCTATTGAGGCACAAAGAGCAACTCATCGTTAAATGAACAAAAAAGATAGGAAATGCTTGTTTTTGATCCATTAGTGTCTGGATTAAAATGTGTGGGATACTCTCAAGAAGTTGTATGGTGGGAGATGAGACATTAAAAAAAGTCAAGCTAAAATTATAGAGGAAACAATATGAGAACTTGAAGACAATGATGGTAAAGAAATTGGTGAGTTCTTTTCAAGATTGGTGGTTTAGACCAATTAAATGAAGTCATGTGGAGAGAATATTTATAATCTGTGTAACAAGGAAAAGGTTCTAAGAGCTCTTCCTTCCAAATTTGATCACATTATTGTAGATATTAAAGAGTCCAAAGATTCATCTGAAATAAAGCTTGAAGAATTGCAATCATCTCTTGAAGCTCGTGATTTGAGGGTGAAACAAATAAATTTTGAGAAGTTGTTTGAACAAGCTTTGCATGCCATATTCTTCAAGAAAATGAAAGAAGACTCCTTAAATAACAAAAATGTCAAATAAAAGTGGTAGAAGAAGTGGAATAAAAGTGATGGTGTGTGCAATAACTCAAAAAGTCAGTGTGAGCCAAGCAAGAATGGTGCTCCTCACAATCTGAAATTTAAAAAAAAAAATGGCGATCAAGGAATTCCAACGCTATTTTTTCAGAAAGACAGGACACTATAATATGTACTGTTACTTCAAAAAAGAATTGAATTGAAATATAAGGGTGTGACACAATTTTCTCATGTTGTAAGTAATGACTCATAAGAAATCATATTCATGGCTGATACACAATTGGCTCAGGACAAAACCAATGTTTGGTATCTGGATATAGTGTGAAGAAATTATATGACACTCAATTTAAAGTTGTACTAAAATTAAGTTGTACTAAAATTAAGTTGGTATTTTTGAGTAAAAAACTAGGCTAAAGATATTGAGTAATTGGGATGTGACATTCAGTTGAAATATGTATCCAGTATCCAAGTGGGAGATTGTTAGTTAAGTAAATTTGGTCACCAAGAATACTTGGTGATTAAGAAAGATCATAATCTCTTATAAGTTATAAATAAAAGGTAATGGATGAAGGGATTCACTGTTCCATCATTGAGAAAGAAAATTAAAACTTTGAGATAATTTTAAGAGAACTTGAGAGATTTCTATTTTTTTTGAAATTTTTGAGGTGTAATTAGATTTTGGATAGTAAAAGATTTTGAATATAAACATTTTGTGTAAATTTCTCTTTTCAATATAAAGGTATGCAGTAGCTCGTCACATTTGATTAAATTCTGTCCAGTTTCCAAAACTCATTGGTTTGTGGAAGGCATGTCTAAAAAGATGGGATATGGTCTCCTAACATCTTTCTAAGACAATTTGTAGGCTGGCATTAAGTCTATAAATATCCTGTTTCCTATGCTCTTTCATGTGCTAATTTTGCAACATCTAGAAGCGGCTGAGGTAAGTTGTTGGGAAGACGGAGTTTTGATTTTGGATTTATAGTGGAAGAAATTTCTTTTTTATTTGGAACATAAGTTGACCAATAATGTCCTACTTCTTATCCAAAGAACCAGTCTCTCACAAAATATGGTCTATGGTGGTGGAAAAATGACAAATACGGTATCGCTTCGACTTGTTTTGACACGACTGTGGCTAGCCTTAATGAAGATACCTCTAGGATTATTTCAAACTCGACTATGCCCCTCACCTGGGAGAGTTTGGCTCCTTTCAAGCTGGTATTTTTTCTTAGAATTTCTGAAACGATTATATATTTTTTGAAAAGTCGATAAACATGGAGGAATTATTCTATCAGTTCATCTTCTATATTTAGAAGTGATATCTTAACAATATTCCAGCAGGATGAAGACTTAGCCATTTTTTCTTCAGTTGTCTAATAACCCAGAAGGTCTGGGTAGAGGTTAAAAACTGGGCTGGTCGTCAATTGAGCAAGGAAGGCCCCCCTTTAGAGAAGTTTCAACATCAGCAGAAGAAACTTGAAAAAGAAGATTAGGGAGAATAAGGCATACATTTTTTGGCTGGATATAGTTTCTAGTTTATAGAAGCATATGAACAACATCCTATTAGAGTAAGATAATAGATAGCAGCTTGTATCAATTTGTATGTAACTAGTACAGACATCTGTCAGCTATAGGCGTAGAATGCATCTACTATAGCAGGTCATTTTGTTACTACTATAAGTAACAAGGTGTCATCTCCTTGTAACTAACTTGGAGAAAACAATAGAATTATGTTACCTGATGAAAATAAAAAATCAAACTCTCTCTACTTTAGTTTATAACATGATATCGGTTAAGCCACCGATTAGGTCCTGCGATAATCGAAACACTGCCATCGGCACCGTCGCCGCTGCCTTCCGCTCAAAACACCAGTTTGTCTTCGATGTCACTGTCGAAATCCGTGGATTATTCGAATCGCCTTCAATTTTTGCTCAAAATTGTGAAAAAATTAGATGAAAAGCATTTTCACTTGTGGAGACAACAAATCGAACTATACATTAACGCTTACAATCTCACAGAATTTGTAGTTTGCTCCACATTCCACCTCAGTTTGCGGATGACGATCGATTCTGATATTTTGAATCTACATTACTTTCACTAGTTGAGCGAAATCCTCTCCCGCTTTCTTTGTTTGTTGTACTAATGGTCATCAGCTATAGGATTGCTTGTTCAACTATTTTGAGAAACAAACTCGAGCTAGAGCACGACAGTTGCGTGTTGAGCTTCGTGTCCTAACATTTGATACATCCACTGTGCAAGAGTATCTGCTCAAAATTCGCAATATTTTGGATGTTTTAGCGTCATTGGAAATCCTATCTCTACTTCACATCATTTTGATGTTATTCTTGAAGGATTACCTCTAAATTTGCGCTTGTTGTATCCATTATTGAGAGAAACTTTGGTTTAATGGATCGTGATGAAGTAGAGATCCTACTTCTTGCTCATGAACTACACATCACCAAGTTCAAGAAGCAACCGGCACCTTATCAGGTTTCTCTCAACCTAACACTTGTTGTTTCCACGGGTTTAACCACTGAAGACACTTTTCCTGCTGCTCTTTAATCCAAAACTCAGGTTACTTTATAAACTTCAAACTCTGAATTTAACCAATTTTATGGTGATAGAGGTTCACGAGGTGGTCGTTAAAGTAGAGGCAGCGGTGGCAGATTTTCTTCCTCTACTGTGCAATGTCGGCTGTGTTCAAAGGTCGGTCACTCAGCTTTCAACTAATGGCATAGATTTAATCAACACTTTTACCCAACCTCTACCTCTAGAGCTAGCTATCACAATCAGCCTTGGAAAGACTTCTCCAAATCCCTATGTTATGCAGTCTACTAATGTGTGGACTAGACCTCCTCCCTTGATTGTCCCTAGTGCCTTTGTGGCTATCACTCTACCACATACTTCTCCCCGTACATCTTGGTATCCTAATTCTGGAGCCTCTTTTCATGTCACAAATGATCTCAAGAATCTACAGCCAATGACACCTTTTGAAGGTCATGATCAGATCTTTATTGGCAATGGTCAAGGTTTGCAGATTAACTCATTTGGTTCTAGCATTTTTGCATCTCCCACACAGCCTTACACACCTCTCACACTTCATAATATTTTACTTATTCCCTCGATAACTAAGAATTTAATAAGAGTCTATCCGTTTTTTGTGACAATAGAGTCTACTTTCTATTTGCCTCTGACAAATGCCTTGTCAAATCTCAGGCTTCTCATGAAGTGCTGATTGAAGGCTCTATTGGCACTAATGGTCGTAAGAGTTTTCCTCAATCAACCTATCCAGCATAAATCAGAAGACCTCTACTAGTTCTGTTTGTTCTCATCACTTGTCTCCAAGTGTTAATTCTGATTTTGTTAATTCTAGCACTTCTAATATGTGGCATCTAAGGTTAGGTCGCCCTAGTTTGCATTATCTCAAACTTGTGCTAAACAGTTGTAATATTTCAATCAATTATAAATATTGTGTTTCATTTTATACCGCTTGTTGTATGGGAAAACCTCGTACAATTCCATCTCCACCATCACACACCACACATTCCAAGCCCTTAGATTTAACTTTCGGTGGCCTATGGGAACCTTCTCCCAATGTGTCCACCTTAAGGTTCAAGTGTTATATGTCCTTTGTTGATTCTTGTACTAAGTTTACATGGATTTATTTCCTTAGAAATAAGTGTGATGCCTTACATACCTTCAAACAATTTAAAACCATGGATGAATTGCAGCATGGTGAGCCTATTAAAGCATTCCAATCTGTCTGGGGTGCGGAGTTTCAATCCTTCAATAAGTATCTTTCAAATTTAGGAATTCTTCATAGGGTTATTTACCCTCATACACATAATCAAAATGGTGTTATAGAAAAAACATAGACACATAGTAGACACAAGTCTCACTCTGCTTAGTCAAGCATCCTTACATCTCACATATTAGGACTTTGCCTTCTCTACGCCTGTGTACCTAATCAACAGACTCCCTTCAGCCTCCATTAATTTTAAAGTCCCTTACTCTCTCTTATTCAACATTAAGCTTGACTATACACTCCTTAGGGTGTTTGGGTGTGCTTGTTTTCCGTTGTTTAGACCTTATACCACTCTCAAATTTGACTTTCCTAATAATGCACTTTTCTTGGTTATTCTACATCTCACAAGAGTTATAAGTGCCTGTCTCCTAGTGGTAGACTCTACATCTCCAAATATGTATTTTTAACTGAGTCATGGTTTCCCTATAATGAACTTTTTCCAACTTCCAAACCTATTGTTACCCACAATTCTTCCTCAACTGTCTCTCTTTCTCCATTGTAGATATCTTCTTATCCTCCTACAATTTCCACATCCAGTTTTACACCTAATTCTGCTACTGTCAGTTCATCCCCTTCATCTGTAGGTTGCAAGACTTCTCCTGTGTTATCTAATAGTGCTAGTCCCTCTACAACTGTCAGTCATTCACCTGAAAACTCCAGCATTGACAGTCCTAGTTCCTATACACATTCCCCTGTCAAAATCTCTCATGAATATAATGACTCCAGTTCCTCATCTTCCTATGGTTCCTCATCTTAGTCTCATGTTGAGTCAAGTGGAAGTTTTAATTCAGACCCTTCCACCTCTGTCTCCATCCCACATAATGTTGTTTCAGTTGATGTTAAACCTATTAACAATCATACAATGTAGACTAAAGCCAAAATTGGCTTCTCTCAACCAAGGCTAGAACCCATATTATTATTTTCTAGCTCTGAGCCTAAGAATGTTAAACAGGCTCTCTCTAACTTGCAATGGACGGAAGTCATGCAAGCAGAGATTGATGCCCTTATGAGAAACAATACATGGACACTTATGGCCAAAGGATTATGTCATAGAGAAGGGTTTGACTTTAATGAAACATTCTCTCTAGTTGCTAAGCCTATTACCATCAGAATCATTATTTCTATTGCTATCACCTATAGATTGTCCATTCACCAACTTGATGTAAATAATGCGTTTATGAATGGGTTGCTTGATGAGGAAGTTTACATGGTTCAACCTCAAGGGTTTGAAAGTGAAACCCATAATTTAGTGTGCAGACTAAACAAGGCTATCTTTGGACTTAAAGAGGATCCAATGCAATGGTCTAAAAGGTTGCAAGCTGCTCTAGTTCAGCTTAAGCTGAAACAAAGTAAGTGCAACCCCCATTTTTTACTTACCACTCAGAAGGGAATACAATGTATATTCTAGTCTATGTTGATGATATTATCATCACTAGCAGTTCGACTACTCTATTACACTCTATCATCACCAAATTTAATGTGGCATTCTCTCTCAAACACCTAGGGGATTTAGACTATTTTCTTGGCATTGAAGTCAAAAGGGTGGACATGTATTCCCTACTGTTGACTCAACCCAAGTATATCAAAGATATTCTTCAAAAGACCCACATGATTGACTGAACTCCTATTATAGATGTAAGAATCAATAGGGAGTTAAGAGAATGAGTCACATGAGAGCGCCATAAATCAAGTGGTAGCATTTGAACAAGGAAGTTTCGAACATAAGATCTTGGAGGTTGGGTTTGAACAACCACAAGAAAGTGGAAATGATATGTAGAATAAGATGACCTAAAAAATTAAAAAAGTAGCTAAAGAGACATTAGGAGAATCAATAGGTTTTGGATCTAGGGGTAAAGAATCGTGGTGGTGGAACGAAAGTGTTCATAGTAAAGTAGTTAAAAAGGACTTTTTTTAAAGAATGTTGTAGGTGTAAAAATGATGAAACATGGGAAAAGTGTAAAATATCTAAGAACGGGCCAAAAAGGCATTGAGTGAAGCAAGAACCCAAACTTTTGACTAATTATTCCAATCTTTGGGAATCAAGGAGGGAGAAAAGTCTGTGTGTGTGTGTGTGTGTGTGTGTGTGTATGTGTATCTTATTAGGAAAGAGAAAGAAAGACAAAAGATTTGGATCAAGTGAAGTGTGTTAAAGATGAAGAAGGCAAAGTTTTGGTTCAAGAAAAAGATATAAAGGATAGGTGGAAGACATATTTCTTCAATTTATTTAATGAAGGATATGATATCTCATCAGACTCTAGCAGACTCGACATTAGAGAAGAGGATCAAAACTATAATTACTATTGTTTGATTAAGAAACAAAAGGTAAAAGAAGCATTGAAAATAATGAGTAATAGTCAGACCGTTAGGCCAGACAACATTCCTATTTAAGTATGGAAAGTTCTTGTAGATAGATTTATTGATTGGCTCACCAAACTCTTTAACGAAATTATGAAGTCTAATTAAATTATGGTTGAATAATAAGCAATTTAGTTCCAATATAAAAGAATAAGGGGGTATACAAAATTATGCAAATTATAGGGGATTAAACTTATGACTCATACCATGAAGTTATGGGAAAGAGTGATTGAACAGAGACTAAGAAGAGAAAGTCAACCCACTGAGAATCAATTTAGTTTTATGCTTGGGAGCTAAACCACATAAGCAGTCTATCTACTATAACGACTGATGGAGCATTATCAGATAGACCAACAAGAGTTACATTTAAATTTTATTGACTTGGAGAAGGAGTGTGATAGAGTTCTTAGAGAGGTTTTGTGGAAAGTCCTAAAGAAGAAAGAGCTTAAGACTGCATATATTCAAGTTATCTAAGATATGTATGAATGGGTATCGACTAGTGTGAGAACATAGGGTGGAGAGACGGATAATTTCCGCATTACAATAGGTTTGAATCAAGGTTCTACTATAATCCCCTACCTTTTTACTTTAATTTTGTATGTACGAAGCACATCCAAGAGCTAGCACCGAGATGCATGTATTTTGCAGATGTTATAGTCCTATTGTAAGAGTAGAATAAGGTGGAGTCTTGAAGACGAGTTTTAAAAACACATGACTTTTGCTTAATCAAAAGTAAAATGGAATATATGGAATGCAAGTTTAACAAAAGGAGAATCATTTCTAACCTAGAGATGAAAGTTGAAGAATATCTAATCCCATTAGTCAGGCAATTTAAATATCTCAGATTAGTAATACAAAATGATGAAGAAAAGAAATAGAAGGGGATATAAACCATCAAATTCAATTTTGTGGCTGAAATGGAGGATGTCTTAATAGATTTTATGCGATCGAAACGTACCACTCAAGTTGAAGGAAAAGTTTTATCGAACTGCGGTAAGACCTGCAATGTTGTATAAGACATAATGTTTGACACTTAAGAATCAAAACAAGAATAAAGTAAGTATAACATAGATAATGATGTTGCGTTGGATGTGTGGTAAGACTAGACATAATAAGATTAGAAATGACAATATTAGAGAGTGGTGGGAACACCTATAGTAGAAAAAATGGTGGAGAATAGCCTTTTGTGGTTTGGGAATGTTGCGAGAATACATGTAGATTTTATGTTTATGAGAGTAGATTAGATGGAGAGAAGTCAAATAGTTAAAGGTAAAGGAAGACCTATTAAGAATATAAGAAAAATTATTAAGAAAGATATTGAGATTAACAATTTAAATAAAACATGATCTTGAATAGAATATTATGGCGGAAGTTGATCCATATATTCAATATCGAATAACACTTGATCATTGTTGTCGTAATTTTAGTTAATAATTTATCTTATTTACTAATAATGTAGACATTCAAAGTTTTGAAATATTTTAGATTCTTCGACTTTAGTAACCATAAAAAATGATTATTTTTATTTTTCTTCAAAATGTCATGTGTGATGAAAATGTTACATATTTAATTCGTTTTCTTTTTCTTCATCAATGCAATTTAAACCAAAAAAGTACTTAAAACATATTGAAAATTAAATTGAATAGAAAAACCTTAACTTGAACTATTGTTTGTTAGTGCGTGAAACACTTTTAATGAGGAGAGAATAAAGGAAATAAGGATTATATTATTGAATTGAATTGTAAAAATAATGATACAGACTATGACTATTTATATACACACAACTAGGATTATATTTGATATTATTAGATTAGGTTATATTTGATATTATATCTAATATATAAATAATATATCAATCTCAATAATATCTCAACATACACCCCTATATTCCAAGTAGCGAACATACTCTAAAAATTGTCAGTCTAAACTATTCCTAATTTCTTTCTCAAATTTAGGAATATGTCGATCTTCAACCCTTTTGTGAAAATGTCAGCCAACTATGCTTCACTCGAGCAATGCCTAACTTCAAGTTCACCTAGATTTACAATTTCCCTTAGGAAGTGAAATCTAGATTTGATATGCTTACTCCTTCCATGCAGAACTGGATTCTTCGCCAAATTTATGGCTGACTTGTTGTCGATTTGCAACCCAAGAGGTTTCTTTAATTCGACCTCCATTTCTTCAAGTACCGATCTGATCCAAATTGCTTGACATGCAACATAAGAGCTTGTTATATATTCAGCTTCACACGATGATAATGCCACCACATACTTGAAAGAAATATCTAGTTATGCTTCTTCGATCTTCCTTATCTCGACACCAATCAGCATCTAAAATTCCATACCAATCGTCGAAATAGAATTCCATACTCAATCGATCCTTTTAAGTATCCTAGAATTCTTCTTGCAGCCTTCATGTGTTACACTCTTATTTCACTCATGTTTCTGCTAACTAATCCGAGAGTGAAACGTATATCAGGTCGACTGTTGCACATATACCTCAGAGATCCCACAATTTGCATGAACAAAGTTACATTGACTTTATCTTCCTCTCCATTCTTCTCTAACTTCACATTCGGTTCGACAGGTGAGGATGCAGAATTTGAATAATCCATTCTGAATCGCTTGAGTATCTCATTGACATACTTCCTTTGATGCAACACCATACCTTGCTCCGACATTTGAAATTTCATGCCTAGGAAATAAGACAATTCTCCCAGATCCGACATTTCAAATTCTTTCATCATCTGCTCTTTTCTTTCGACAAGTTTTCCAAAGTATTTCTAGTTACCAGCAATTCATTGACATATAAGCAGATGATTGTTTTGTTTTATGCCACAACCTGAACATAGACACCATACTCATATTTGCATTTGACAAATGCTAATTTGACTAAGTATGAGTCGATCTTCTTGTTCCATGCCATTGAGCGCTTTGTGCAACTTATATACTTTACTCGCTTCCTTCTGAATCATAAACCCTGGAGGTTGTGTGACATAGACCTCTTTACCTAAAAGACCATTCAGAAATGCGGATTTCACATCTAAATGAAATATCGACCAGCCTCGACTGCATGTTAATGCTACCACTAGTCGAACTGTCTCCAATCTTTCTATTGGAGAAAATACTTCAGAGTAGTCGAGTCCTTCTCTTTAAAGAAAACCTCGAGCTACTAATCTTGCTTTCTGTCTTACTATCGACCCATCAGCATTGTGTTTCAGCTTGAACACCCACTTTACTTTGATAGCCTTTGTATGTTTTGGCAATTTGACTAACTCCCCTGTGTTATTTGTTTTGATTACTTGTAACTCTTCGACCATGTCTAAATTCAACTTTGAATCTTTAAATCCTCGATATAGTAGATTGGTTTAGCACCTGCAAGTAAAGAAAAATGAACTAATTCTCCATCTGGCGTGACTTCATCATCACCAACCACTTCACAATCTTGAATTCTAGTGGACGAACTCTAGTTTGTTGAGGTGTTTGACTTGTTGCATCCATCGCCTCTTCGATTACGAATGTATTGGGAATGTCAGTAACTGCTTCAACTTCGACTTCACTTGGGTTCTTAGCAATTCCTTCGACTCTGACTTCACCAGTTTCTTTGTTAGACTCAAAGCTCATAAATGGCTTGTTCACTGAATTACTCGAATTCCAATCCCATGCAGAATTTTCATCAATCATAATATCTCAACTCAACACAATATTCGCACTAACTGGATTGAACAACCTAAATTCACCATTCTTATGATATCCAACTAGAATCATAGGTTCAATCTTGTCATTAAGATTCCTTCTTCTTGCATTACAAACATGCTTGTAACACATTGAGCCAAACACCTTCAGATGACTCACTGATGGTCGTTTTTCGATTCCACACTTCTTTAGGAACCTTCTTCTTCAACTTCTTGGTAGGGAACCTATTTAGAATATAAATTGCAGTCGAAACAGCTTTTGTTAGAACATAGTTTGGTTCGAATCATATTTTAGTGTTTTGATGATAACAGACAAACAAATTTTGTATAAGCAAACATGGTACTCTAATTATATATTCATGATTTCAGAAGATGTACCAGTACCAGCACAATCAGAACTTGGAATATATGCAAAGCTGGATAAATGCAAGTGATACTCAAGTCTTCAGGAAACTTCTGATACTGCACCAAACCGCTGTGAATACATCTACAACAGAAGCTGAAATACAAAGCTGATCAGAAGATCACAAAGACTGTTTCAAAATGTCATACCCCAAAATTTGCCTGATCGAATCTACGTCCGTTAACCCATCAAGGTTCAGAATTAAGAGCCATAGGGTTTGACATTTCTATTGTCAAACTCGCTCTCTTATAAATCAGGTTGAGTTAAAACAAGGGCGTAATTAACAGGTGTTTTGGGATCTAAACAATTGGGCCCAATTACCATAAGGGTTCTATTGTTTTTGAATATAATTGCTTTTACTAACATTTTTTTGTTTTTTGGTTATTATGGTAATCTTATTAACTGTTATTATCCATTACAATTCTATTAACTAACTAATATTATTATTTAATATTAATATAATTAGAATCATTACTATTAATTTTAATATTAGTATTATTAGGATTTTTATCTTTTTATTATTTTTATTAAATTAATTAGTTGGGCAATAGGCCCATTAGATTAGAAAACCCTAATTTGACTAAGATAAATAGGGTGCTTTTTTTGTCAATTAGGGGAGGCCAATCCCACACTGAACATACACGTACAAGGCTCTCCCTTCTTCACGTATCATCCACTGATAATTTCATTGTACATACTTACATATATTTTTCAAAGTCAAATTTGAGTCAAAAAAACTAATCTAGAACCAACGACCATCATATGCATTTTTTTCAGAAACCTCAATACACAGACCATCTGCGATTCACACTTCTAAGCATAAGCTTCTCAAATCAATCCAATTGTCTGGGCAATTTTGTTGTTATTATTGTTCTTTTACAGTGCTTACAGTGAGATCCAAGCCAAAGCCAAAGTAGATACTGCTTCATGCCGGTGCCGCCACGATTTGTACAACAACAATCGCTAAACCACCGCGTCTCAACCGTCAATTCCGACTGCACACTCAAATCGCCGGCCGATGACAACCACGACTGTAACCGCAAATCCAAACTGCGGTAGCCTCCGCTTCATACCTTCAAGTGCGGTTCGAACGCTCCGCCGGTTGGAAGATTAAAAGAAGCAAAAGGAAGAAGACAAATCTGGATCCTCTACACGCGAATAGATCCGGAACGGGAAGTACAACCACAACCTACATCTCCGCCGCGGTCCATCACCACCAACCAGAACCACCGCGGATCGTAAACTCAGATCCGGATCCGACCGTTCCTTAATCCCAACACTACCACTCAGCGCAACAACCGCCCACCGGAAATCCCTGTGTTTGCTGAAAAAAAAGCCCTCACGAAGAAGATGAAGATAAGGGCGTGGATCTCTTTTCTATTTTATTCCCTGACTTACTTTGTGTTAAATTATATTGATATCATAAACTTATCAAGTAGTCATCACAGTAGGAATGGCAGAGGGCACATACCAACGACAATTAAAACAGGGGTTCGATTCCCTCATAATGCATTTTTCTTCAAGATTTTTCCTAACGGATCATGTGCAGGGTTAGCCTTAGCCCTATGGTGCATCTTCATTCCTCACCATCAGATTTCATCAACGATTTGATCCAGCGGTCCACAGCGTGCAGGTTCACCATGCATCTTCAAAGGCCAGCTACACAGGATTGAAGCCAGGTTTTTATATATTATTTTTACTATTTAACTATTTAGATTAGATTTAATTAATTTAGTTTAATTAGTTATATTAGATTTAATTAATTAGGATAATAAAATTAGGATTAGGGTTAGGATCATAATATTTTTCCCGATTATTCGACCATCTCGATTTAACTTATTTAATTAATTTTAATTATTATAAAACACAAAACCCTAGAGATTAGGGTTTGCCCGATCCCATTGCCCATTTGGCGAAACAGTAACCTTTAATTAATTCTCTCCTCGACCCGACTAAATCTATTGGTCGCATTAGACGAGAGATAAAAAGACATAAAATTTAACACACATTTAATTTGCTGCCCGCGACGATCAATCTATCGATCTGAGTAACCAGCAATGCCCCTTAATCCGTTAGCTATACTGACCAAATCTATTGGTCATCGCATCTAACGGTGCCATATTAAATCAGGGTTGTACGCCCAAACATTCAAAATACACTAAACCACGACACTACGGATTTTCATCCTTTCCAATCTGGCAATTCAAAATGCCTTTCCAATTACAACTCAAAACTACGATAGGCCATTCAAAAAGCCTTCAAACCTTTCAAATCTAATTCTAAGGCGTACAACCCTGTGCCCGAACTACGTTGACTCTGATTCTCCCTAAGGAGATACGTAGGCACTTGGCAACAAGGCGAGTCCCCTTCCTTCAAACTCTAATCATGTTCAATATAATTAGCCTTATCATTACTCTCTGTCACCTTTCTTTATGAACCTAGCCATGAACCCTTATCTTTGAGATGTTAGCCTTTAGGAAAGGGTTGAGGGTGCCTAACACCTTCCCTCGACCTGAATATAGTATCTTACCATGATCTCTTAATTGCATAGGTTTCCTATTCGCCTTGGTAGAATAGGTGGCGACTCTCTAAGTTATAAATTTTTAGGCAGGTTGCTACACAAAATAATGCCGTTAAAGACATAATCATTAGTAAAACGGCTGCAACACTACAAAAGTGCAATTCCCAAGGTTGATTGAAGAAGCTATCCACATGCAAATCCTTGGAAGAAAACAAAAGCTAAGACAACACGCAAACCATTTAATGCTGCGAAAAGGAGCTGAAGTTAACGGGCAAAATCTTGAGGCTATATATACTCATGATCTCCTGAATCAATTACAACGATTACATGAGAACACTATCACTCTGAAAATTCATTAAGTGTGAAGAAAAACTCTCTGAAGCAAAACTTTCACATTCATATTCTGAGTTCATAGCTTTGTACTTAAACTTAGTGAAATATCACGGTGGTGATTACAGCTTTCTAGAAGCAACACTATACAATGTCATTAGAAGTTACGTGGTAAGTGAGTCCTTGAGAGACCGGTTGGGTCAGAAATCTCAAGAAGTCTAGGACTAGTTGAGTCTTAGAAGTTGGTTAGTCACAAACAGTTGGTTTGTGCAGGATTTTTAGTCACGAGCAGTTTGGCTTGTGCACTGTATTGTGAGTCATGGCAGTTGGTCGTGCAAGTGTAATCAGATACTGATTATAGTGGATTAAGTCCTCGTTGAGAGAGGCAAATCACCTTGTTGAGAGTGGACTGGAGGTAGCCTTATTGAGAAGGTGAACCAGGATAAAAATAACTGAGTTCTGTCTATCTTTCTTTCATCAAGTTCAAAAGAATCACTTATTCACCCCCCTTCTAAGTGTTTTCTCAACCTTCAGCTTCACACTGTGAGGACTTTGGCATATTCTTCTGCTTCAGCATGCATCTCGCCATTTCCAATATGGTTTTGTTACTTGGTTCTGCAATTCCATTATGTTGAGGCGTATAAGGAGCAGTTACCTCATGATCGATACCATGTTCTGCGCATAAATCTTTAAACATCTTGGATGTTTATTCGCCACCTTCATATGTTCGCAGAACTTTGATTTTCTTTTCACTCTGGTTTTCGACAAGTATCTTGAATCTTTTAAAGATTTCAAATACTTCGTCTTTTCTATTGATCACATAGATCCACAACTTTTTACTAAACTCGTCTACAAACAAAACAAAATATATGTTTACACCAATGGTATGTTCTTCGAATGGACCACATACATCTGAGTGTACCACTTATATTATGCATGATGATCTCATTGGTATAGTCGAAGCAGAAGAAATTCTGGATTGCTTTCCGAATAAACAACCTTCAAAGAATTTGTCAGGCATCTCAAGACTTGGAATACCAATAACCATATCTTGAGTAATCAGTTGATTGAGTGATAAAAAATTTAAATGTCCAAACCTCAAATGCCACAACCAACTACCCTTGTGGTCAACAACAGTTTTTCGAAATGATCAAGGTCTTAAATGTCCTGTTCTTTGATAGAGGAGATTTCAAGACCAAATTATTTTGGGTGTCCAAGAATTTTAAAATTTCATCTTTCATGACAACTGAGAAACCCTTTTCGACTAGTTGTCCAACACTTATTAGGTTGCACTTCATGCCAGGTACATAGAGCAAATCTTTAATCTTACCTTTCCCTCCATTACTCATTTGAAAAACTATGTTGCCAGTACCTTCTACTTGCAACGAACTATTATCTGCAAGTTTTACCTTACTCTTTTTTTACTCCTTAAAATCTGCCAACCACACCTTTTGACCAGTCCTGTGATTCGAGCATCCTGATTCGAGGAATCAGATCTTGGATTCGACATGGTTATCTGTAACTGTAACCATAACCACCATACCTTCATAATCATCTAAATCTTGGCGTGCAATGTTTGATCCTTCGTTTTTGCCTTTTGTCGATCCACTGTATTTCCTGTACCAACAATGTTTAGACAAGTGACCTCACTTCTCACAGTGATAGCACTGCACATTTTACCTTTCTTATCTTCTTTGTCCTTCCGATAGTTTCCTCCTCCTTTTGAGGATTCAGAAGTTCTATCTTTGACCTGCTGCTTGTGAGAGTTCGACCAAGGCTTCTTGCCCAGAGTCTTGTCGACTTTTCTTTTGAGTTTGTTGGAACCAACATTCTTTTTCCATGATTGGGCCTACAAAGCTTGTATAGAATCTTGAACTACTTTTCTTTAGAAAATCCTAATCTTCTGCACCTCCAACGAACCAACCAAATCTTCCTATTTCAGGGTTTCAAGATTGTTGGATTCTTGAATAGCTACGATAATGTGATCAAAGTGAGAGGTCAACGTACGCATTACCTTCTCAACTATCATCTTATCAGTTAGGGTTTCACCACAACCCTTCATGAGATGGACGAGTTTCTGCACCTGCGACACATACTCTGCAACCTTTTCGTCTTCTACCATCTATAACAATTCATATTGTCGACGCGAGGTCTGCAACTTGACAACCTTGACTTTCTCACCTCCTTCATAATACTTGACAAGAATATCCCATGTCTCCTTCCTTCGTCGATTCAACATGAAAGATTTTGTCGAAGTTGGTCATATCGACCGCCGTCTCAATGCAATACGTAGCCTTGCAATCCGTCTACTTGGCGGTTTTGTGTGCGTTAGATGCATTTGCAGCCACCACGAGAACTCCATTAGTAACCACTTCTAGGGTTTCATGAAAGCCAAACATTGATTGCATCTATTTTCTCCATCGAATCCAATTCTTGCCGTCAAGCATTGGAAGAGAATTTGGGATGCCATTAGTACCATTCATCTTTGAAGAGATTGATTTACGTTCTCTAGAAACCCGACCACTCACGTGAAGTTCTTGAAAACACGATCAAGAACAATAACCAGCTCTGGATACAAATTTGTTAGTGCGTAAGGCACTTTTAGTGATGAGAGAATAGAGAGAATAAAGAAAATAAGAATTATATTATCGAATTGAATTGTACAAATAATAATAATAATACAGACTATGACTATTTATTTGCATCCTTGAATGAGCTTGGATTTACACAACTTAGATTATATTTGATATTATTAAATTAGATTATATTTGATATTATATCTAATATTTAAATAATATATTAATCTCAATAATATCTCATTGTTTTGGGTAAAAAATTACAACGATTTTATCATTCTTTAAAAAAATATGCCCAGTTTGAATTTTTTTTGTCTTTATAGATAATTCTCATTTCAAATTATTAGATAACTTATTATTTTGAATTATATTCAAAATTGATACTTTAAGTTTTTCGTGAGATGAGAAATCAGAGTTGCTTTCATATACACACAAACCTCAATCATTTGTAACAAGTGACAAAGATCGAAAACTCCGACACCTAAACATAATACGTGAAAAACGGAGACAACTACTACTTGAAGAAAACTCTTCAAGTCTAGGTTCAGACATAGAAAAGACTTTATCATTTACTTTAAAAAGTTGAAAGAGTAATAAGATATCTTTTCTAAGAAATGAAGATGATTATGACCACTAGTTCATGCACACTCACTGTCTTATGTGCCAAAAGAGACTTATTTTAGAAATTTCTAATAATTCACATGATCTTAGTAATTCTTCCACTCCTATTCATCCTATTGAGAACTTGAGCTTGTCTTTTATTTAGGTTGTTTGGGCCCCTCTAAAGTAGTTAGTAGTGTTTTTTTTGGGTTAAATTCTCATTTGGAGACAATCTATTTAAGGGGATTAATTTGTTGATCTTGATGGGTGTGTTTGGCCTATGTGTTGGGGTTTGATTAAATCGAGTTCTCAATCTTTTGTTGCTTATAATTAAATTTCTACAGTGTGATATAAGATTTTTAAGTGATTGTCCGGCAGGTTGTTCTCTCTAATAACCTTAGACTATTTTTGAGTTTATTATCTCTTTAAGTGGTAGAGGGGAATGTATGAGACTTTGTTATGATTTGACGCAGTTGATTGGTCTATTTGCATAGCTCGGAATGACACCATTTTTACACCAATTCCTCATCAAACGTGGAAAAAGTGGAAGAAAAAGTTTTTTTTCTAGTTTGAAAATGATTTCTAGATAGATCAGTGATAAACTCATGTACTTTCTTTGATTGACTTGAGAATCATATCTTCCACCTTAACCAAGAGTAGATCGGGAGTTTTTGTCTTTGTTTCGGAATTGATTAGTGGTCGTGGTACCTCTCTTTAAAATTTTTGTTCGATTGATGGTGGCATAGGTGGTCTAAGAGTTAATTTTCTATATTGCAGGGTCGAAAACGAATCTTTTATTTTTCTCGGCATTCCTATTAACTCTAATTCGGGGAGAGTTAATACATGGAAGCCTCTTTTAGAAAAAATGATAATGAGGTTGACGTCTTGGAAAGGAAGAATGTTTTCCATCGGAGGTAGAATCACCCTTATTAAATTCGTCCTTGGCGACCTTTCTATCTTCCTCTTGTCTTTTTTCAAAACTTCGGTGAGGATTTGGAGATAAATAGAGAGTATTTAAAACAGATTCCTTTGGGATGATACATAGGAAATGAGGAGAATATATTGGGTTGGCTGGAATCAAATTTGCAAACCGGCTTGTTTATGTGGTCTCGGGGTGAAAAAGATCGAAGAGTTCAACTTAGCTTTATTACAAAAATGGAAGTGAAGGATTATGATGGAGAAGGAGTTTTTGTGGTTGGATGTTTTGAAAGCTAGGTACGGGAATATCAAACAAACAATCATGATCGATTTTATCAAAAGCCACATAAAATCAGAATCAACATGGTGGAAGGACTTAATAAATATCGATGACAAAAGCTAGGCCATGACAAAACACACACCTAGTACCACCCTCATCTACTATATAATCCACAACTCTTAAGCAAATTCTCTCCACACGTCCAATATTACTCTATCTCCCATCTCTATCTTTCTCAAAGAGTATAGCATTTGGAAGTGTAGAAGACACATTTTACAAAAATCAAAGATAAATGTATATATGCAATAACATATGGAAAGTGATTTTTGATTTTGACTAGTAACAATCTAGCACTAACAACAGGTCTGTTAGCTTTTGTAAATTGAATTGGAATTATATGATATTTGCATGACACAACTATTATGGCAGTGATCGGTCATTACTTTTTCTGTTATTTTCTCATATTTATGTCTGAAGCAAAATATGTCAGATCAATGTGCTACTCTCAAACAGCGAATCAACAATGCTTTATTTGGCCATGCAACGGCCCCTACACCAAATTACCACTTTATCTCTTATCACGCTTAGTAAATATTTCACATCAACTGCACATATTATATATGTTATGCAGAATGAATATAATAATAATAAGACAAAATGATGTTTTCTAGGGTTGAAATGTTTTAGTTCTTGTGACTAAGGTTCATAGTATTATTCTCAAAATTGAAATTCTGACTCAATTGATGAATATTATATTAGTGTTTTGAAACACTAATTAGGTCACTTTTCTACTATTAAGAATATGAATGAATATAAATTTCTACTTTAAAGATATGATCATTGTAGATCACATGTAACACATCCTTATCATTAAGGATATGTAGCTACGAGAAGATTGAATTATTCCACTACCATATCTATCATAAACAATAGTAATTAGGATTGGGTAAAAAGTCATATTTTGTTCTTTGAATATTGAATAGGTAAAGATCAAAACTATATAGTCTCGTGTTAGAATATTAAATATGTAAAATCTCACACGCGCATTCAACCGTGTAAAAATTAGGATTCGAACTTTGTTATTGACATTCAACCTAACAATGTTGATTTTTTGTCGGTTGAGCTAGGGTTGAAATTTTGTCTCAATGATTATTTAGTATACTAACAAACAAAAAATAAACTTGATAATTAAATTGATTAATTGACCTAAATAACTAATATTATTAATTTCTTAGATATTATTTCAAGAATTTTTAACAACCTTAATTATCAACAGCGACTTTTAAATCCCACCATCAAATAAAAAGCAATAATAATAATAATAATAATAATAATAATAATAATAATAATAATAATAATAATAATAATAATAATAATAATAATAATAATAATAATAGTTATAAATAAAAAAATTTGGATAAATTCTATTAAAAGTTTCATCTTCCAAAATCATCAAACATATCATCAAGAAGATGATGAGGAAAACCTAATTCGAGTAGATCCATTAGATGAATTATACCATAAGTTATGAGTTAGTTAAAAAAAGAACAAAAAACACAAGCACAAGCACAATATACATATATAGTAAAAATTATCGAAAGAAGTAAAGTAAGGCTAGAGAAAGTAAATCTAGGTATAGTACGTAAGAAATGGTAACAATAATAATAATAATAAGTAATTAAAAAATTATAAATACCAGGGATCGCTTGAATATTCATAGAGTTTTCCTTTGTTGGAGAAGACAATAAGAGCAACCTCAGCATCACAAAGCACAGAGATCTCATGAGCTTTCTTCAGCAAACCGCATCTCCTCTTTGAAAATGTCACTTGCCTATTGATCTTGTTCTCAATCCTCTTCAATTGCACCCTTCCCCTCCCCATACCTCAACTTCAACAAAGATTCACCTCTCAATTTCTATAATATATTATTTATCTTTTTGTTTATAATTATATTGAATTTTATTATATAAAGTGTTTATGTTATGTACGTGAAGTAGAGGAGGAGGAGAAGAACAAGGTTGATAATAAATTGGAAAAAACATAGAAAGAAAACAAATGAGGGAATTAATTGGTTGGCATTATCATATTGGACAAAAATAAAAAGAAAAAGTGAAAGTTGAAAAACGGTGGTTTTGTGAAACCGGAGTGGTTTAATGCTAGTTTGCTGTCGAGTTGGGATTGGACAGATGTGCTATTAAGATAATCCGTGGTTGTCTTGTCCTTCTATTTAATTTCTCGTACGATATGTCGTTTCACGTTTAGATCTTGGAATTTTTCAATGATAAACATCCATTTTTGTTATCACAATAGTTCTTGAATAAGACATACTTAAATAATTAAATGCATCTTTTGTTAATTATTTAGATTATTAAATTTCACTTTTGTCAATTAGTTTAACTTTCGAATATCTCTCTTGTTTGTTAGTTTGGTTCATATAAAATTGCAAAAATAAAAGATACATAGAAAATGATAGGAAGATTTTCCTACCAACACTATAAAACTAGGGTTTCTAAAATGAAAGAGGAAAAACCATAAAACTATCTAAAAGAATTAAAATAAAAGATAACATTTTCATTTGATTGATACCCTTCAATGTCTCAAAGGACTACATATATAAAACTCATAATGGATACTAAACTATAGTGGATACTAAACTAGAAAGGCCCCAAATAAAAGCCCAACCAAACTAATAATAATATAAATTCAACAATAACTGACTAATTTATTTAATTATAATTTCTCTCTATCATTACCTATCCCTTCAAGATCAACCTTGTCCTCAAGGTTGTAAAAATAGTGTCCAAGTAATTTTTCTTTTCCAGGATCCCACATCTTAAATTGAGAGAAACTAACAAATACCACTTGAGCAATGAAACGTTTAGCCATGCATATTGCAGAAAAAACCCAAGCTAATAGCTTCTTAGGAAGATATAACAACTCTTTCAACATTTTATAATTACTATCATTTCCAAACAGCAAAGCATGAAAACAATCATGTGAGTAATTGAGGAAATCCAAATCTTCCATGTTAGGTTCCATAATATAACTTTCAACTCTATAAACATGGAAGAAAATGTATGAACCATGCCTTGAGTGAATAACCATTCCCATAAATCTATGCAAAGTACAGACAACCATAATGTTTTTTCTTTGTAGCATGAAAGGATCCACTGGAAACATTATTATTGAAAAAAGTAAGAGTATATTCACCAAGTGATCCAATGAACTCTTTAACACCATAATGGACATTCATATCCAAGCTAGTTAGCATAGCTACACTAAAGTGCTTCTCACATGTAATTGAGAACAAAAAAATCTTGTATTCTCCCACACCAGTATGTGGTAAACCACTTAACCCCATATGTATAATGTTCCAATTTTCATTATAATAACTTTCACAAAAACTTGAATGATCAGTATCTTGCACCCTGAAATAAAGGCTTGTAGATTCAAACATATAACCAATACACCGTATTTCTAGACATACCCAATAAATGAATTCATATGAAGGATGAATCCAATTCTTGTGTATTCCAACAGCAACACTCATCAACATGTGTTGAAGCCTTTTCACAACCTTTCCTTGATTCTTAAAAAGGTAGAATTTCTCTAAGGTCTTGAAACCGAAATACTCGTAGTCAAAGTCTTTGTCATAGATGATCTCACTGTCCAAACAAGCAGCATTCTTCCATGTGTGATGATGAATGTGTGATAGAAAGAGAACACAATGCATTGAACCAAGTCCCAGGCCTTCTGCCAAACCAGCTTTTCTACCATTCACATAAGTTTTCATAAGAGCTGCTTTATAAGATTTTACAGCTCTTTCTTCCCCTGCAAAATCTTGTACAGTTCTAACATTTCTTATCACCTCTTCAACAATTTCACCAGCTCTAACATATGTTTTTCTAACTTTTGCAATGAGGCCAATTGTGACATATGCATAAAGACCTCCAGCAAGGGCGATTAAGGGTACAATTGAAAGTGTTACTAGACAAATCTGCCATACTCTTACAAAGCCGATTGTAAAGTCAGCTATGAATCTACTTATGTACTGCATGAAGTTTCCTACCTTAGAAAGAAGTGGTGGAGGCATGATGAAATTCTTCATAACAAAAACAGGATCAGGTGGTTTCGGAAGATAAAAGGAAATGCAATATGTCTTAATCATTTGATCAAACACCTTGATCGCCCTATTCAAGTGATTCACTTGAAAAACTATGTTGATGATATCACTCATATGAATGGACCAATTGAGAGCAAACGAAACCCAACTAGAAACATTGATTTTTCTCTCAACTGAAGCCTTAGAATACAGATGTGTAGGTCGCGTGAAGGAATTCAAGGGAGGTAGTGGCTGAGCAAAGTAAGGAGAGTTATTGGTGTTGAGTATTGCCTTTGTGATGGTGTACATTGATTCACCAGACACTGTTGGATGCTTGAGAGAAGATGTCACATCGGAGATTCCATCGGGCGGTTTTGGTGGGGGTATCTCTTCATCTCTTAAAACACTAGGGTTGTCGAAATCTTGGTGTGTTGATTCAAAGTAAATGGGTTGCAGAATCTTTCGTAAAGTAACACAATGGTTGAAACATCTAGCAAAGCTACAATCGGGTGGTTTCGGTAACAATGGCGGCAACGGCGATGTAGAGGCTAGTGATTTCAAAAACGTTATGTTAAATTCACATAACAATGAACAGTTATTAGTTGATAACAAATTGTTCAAATCTGGTGGTTTGGGAGGAATTGTGAAATCAACACCATTGCGAAAATCTTCATCATTGGAAAGAGTCTCAACAATAGGAATCGTTACATCTACATAAGCACAGGGTGAAGATGAAGATGACATGGGAGAAGGAACTCGAATATGTTTCTGCTTCACAATGGATGAAGGATTTAGAACTCTTTGGTCACCAACATCAAAGACATGATCGACAACAAAATCTTTACGGGAGGAAGTTACCAATTTTTGAGCTTGGATCTCGTTAACTTTTGTTGTCATCAGAGGGGTATACATAAACAGTGGTGTCGTCAATGTTGTTTGATTTTCCTTCTCCAAAGAAATTACCTTTGCTGTTTCATGTTGTGATTGTCCACAATCCTCAACAACATTGATGAAATCTGCTTCTTCCGTAACACTATGCTCCATCAAGGATGACAGCTCTTGAACCAATTTCTCTTCCTCATCTGAAATCGGTAAAATCTCTCGCCATTCAGGTTTAAAATGCCAAAGAAACACAGAGGTGAAAGTATCCCAACAAGACGGTGGATGAAGTTGAGATCGCCAAAACCACCAATGACGAGCACGACCACCTAATTTTCCCACAGCTTCTAGCAACTTCATCTTTTCTGGTGTGCCTTTCTCTCTGAAAACTTTTTCAACACATAATACCCACCAGTAAGAATCTTCTTCATCTTCTCCATAGAAGACCGGAACAGCCATATGGTTTGGGAGAATGAGATCGAAATGAAAGCACCAATTGATAGGAAGATTTTCCTACCAACACTATAAAACTAGGGTTTCTAAAATGAAAGAGGAAAAACCATAAAACTATCTAAAAGAATTAAAATAAAAGATAACATTTTCATTTGATTGATACCCTTCAATGTCTCAAAGGACTACATATATAAAACTCATAATGGATACTAAACTATAGTGGATACTAAACTAGAAAGGCCCCAAATAAAAGCCCAACCAAACTAATAATAATATAAATTCAACAATAACTGACTAATTTATTTAATTATAATTTCTCTCTATCAGAAAACATTCAAATTCATTTAGCAACATGTCTTCCACAAAAGGATAGAAAATTTTTAGAATTGGTTATATGAGATAAGATGATGATGGTTTCTTATTTAACAATAATATAAAACTATTTTACTGCGATGCATGTTTAATAAACTCTATAAAATGAGTAAGCAAATATATATATGAAAAAAATTTAAATGTCAATATATTTATAGATTATAGATTATAGGGATAACACCTTTGAAGACTAAACTGATTGTCTATACGTTTTTAATTATTATTCTTGTTTTTTAGCAAATTATTTGTTTTGAAATTAGTTTGTCGTTTGGTATTTGCGTAAATTTATGAAGAAAGACACTCTCAGAAATAAATTTATGGTGTTTACTTTTTAAGTATGTGATTCAAAGTATCTTCATCATAGGGGTCGCAAAACAGGTCTAACTTTTCTCGCATGTTTGTTTTGCCAGCAATTTTTAATGGACAGGGTTAGACTTATAAACATGCATCTTCTACTTTGTCAATCCTTCACCGCTCTACTTTTTTTTCTCGGGCTTTGGCGTACATAACCTTAATAGGGTGAGCATGAAGTTTTGTTGTCACAAGAGGTGAAAGGTTCTCATAGCCTGCCATGCAGCGAGCCAAGGTTTCTGACTCGTCACTTCTACAATGCTCGCTCTTCCCCATTAATTATGAGCTTTTGCAAGGCGAGCATGTTCATTTACTCATTACTTTTATAGTAGAAATAAAATGGCCGATGTTTACTATAGATGAACATGTGAATTAATACACTAGAGGGGGTGAATTGTGCAGGTTTAAAAATGATATAGTTTAAAGCAAAATCATCTTTTAAAACAGAGTTTGAAAACATTTTAATAAAAACATTTGTATACGCACCACGAAATCAAGATAAGTTAAGGGAAAAATAAAAGAGTAAAAGAAAGAGAGATAACACTAGAGATTTATAAAACTTTGGTCTTAAAGAAGTGACTTAGTCCTCTCCTTAAGAACTAATCTTGAGAGTATTCAATAATGCTTAAGAACTTCTAGAAGGTTAAGCCCGCGAACCCTATTTTACTAGGAAAATGAAATTCCATGTTAATTTTCAACCAAACAACAAACTGAGAAATGAAGCGGTTAGTTTTCACGCCAAACATTAAATAGAGCTTCGAGAGATTAGTCTCTAAGCCAAAATAAGATTTTGCATAGGATGATCTCGAATAAAGAAGAAGTTTTGAGTTGACTATTCTTCGAACATACTGGCCACGAACCGAACCAATTAATTTCTACCAAGATAATCTCAAACCTACAGAGCTTTTACATAGGTTAAACTCATAAACTGAGTGAGCACTACTACAAATAACGCTTATAACGTTGGACGCGGAATGCATTTTACCTCAGCAATAAAAGCGAGGTAAATAAGGTCGTCATAAAAAGTATAGCCCTATCACCTCGGTGACTAAAACACGGTGGTAAAGGTTTGTTATCGCATGGGTTCTATTGTGAAAAACCATGTTAAGAACAAAGTATAATAGGGAATTAGGGAAGACAAGAAGAGCAACAAGGATTGGTTATAACTGCTGTTCTTTCCTTTCTCTTTAATCAATATTACAAGTTTATAAGAATAACAAATAACCCTCTCACCCTAAATTAGGATTTGCAGTATGCAATGAATAGAGACTATTATGCTATTTATAATAAAACCTAACATACAACTAATGGGCTTTTTCCACAAGGCCCATTACACAAGCTAACTTAATATACAAGCTAACTTAACAAATTAGGGTTTAAACACTAAAACCTAATTTAACATGCTAATAACCCTAGCAACTTGGACACCAGCTGTAGCGGGGAAAATCTGAGAACGAAGCCATAGGATTGACTTGACTCAATATTTCAATGAAAGTCCCCACCGCGCTTTATTATTTCCAAAGGAAAAGGGAAAAGAACGAATAAAACCCAAAGTTTATTTTTTAAAACAAAAAGAAGAGATCTTAGGTACGGGTGTTGATTATACAAGGGAAAGGTTTTAAGCACCTCTCATATCTATGGTACTCCACAGGAACCTTTTTGAAAATTTGGGTCGTATGTGCTAAAGAACGGTTTGTTTGAAGGAGAAAAACCATCCATGAAGGAGAAAATCTCAAACTTTGTCGTGCTATCTACCAACATATCAATATGAGGTAGAGGAAAATCATCTTTTGGACTGGCTTTATTCAAGTCTCTATAATCAACACACATGCGAACTTTTCCGTCTTTCTTCGGAACAAGCACAATATTAGCAATCCATTGAGGATATACAGAAGTGACAAGGAAGCCTGCATCTATCTGCTTCAAGACCTCATTCTTAATCTTCTCCGCCATATCAAGATGACTTCTTCTTAGCTTTTGCTTGACGGGAGAGCATTCAGGTTTCAACGGCAAACGATGCTCCACAATATCTGTGTCCAACCCAGGCGTATCTTGATAGGACCACGCAAAAATGTCAACATACTCTTTAAGAAGCTCTACCATCCTCTTCTTGACATCTTGACCAAGCAGTGCCCCAATCTTGACTTCCTTCCTATCCTTTTCAGAACCCAAGTTGATGACTTCTAACAGCTCTTTATATGGTTGAATGGTGTCTTCCTCGTGCTCAAGCAATCGAGAAATCTCATCAGGAATACATTCTTCACTTTCTTCTTCCGCCTCATACACAGGATACTCGAAGTTGGGAGAAGGTGCAGGGTCATTACTTTCAACGGTTTTATTGATTAATTTGCACAAGTGATTATTATTTCAGGAAAGATATATGCAAACATGTAATTGTGCAGATTATGACAAATATAAACATGTTTTTTAAGGTTTTTTGTGTTACCACTTTCCAGAAAAAGCAAAAAGCTAAAAAGCATATATATGCAGAAAAATGACTTTTATTCATGATTTTAATGTTTGAAACAAATAGGAAAAGCCCCAACAACGTCACTTTCACCTTGGGCAGAGTGAGAGGATTTTGAAAAACATAAAAAGCAAATTACTTTGAAACATGAGTACAATCAAGAACATCCACGGTGATCCAGTTCTTGATCAGCTTTACACGAGTCACAAAGTTTGGCATGTCTGGCTTTGGATCATCTTCAATAATCGCATCTACCTATGGAGGAATCGAATGTAGGAACCCAACACTACGAAATATCTCCTGATAAGGGCGAAAAGTAGATTCTGGCTTCATTACAGACTTGTCTGAGGCAGAAAATCCCAGACCATTTCTATTCTTGTTCTCTTGTAGACTCACCACTTGTCCCAATACTCCTGAATGTCCTCTTTGAACCACCTGCTGAGCATCTTTGAAAGAGGCAATGGAAGCTTCAACTTTCTTAAATTCATCATTAACAGTCAAGGCTTGGAACGCAGTTCCAATGACTACTTCATCAGCTTCTATAGCACAAAACAAAGAGAGATGACTGATTAGCAAAACTTGTTCTCCATTCACGACAACCACCTTTCCATCTTTCACAAATTTCAACTTCTGGTGAAGATTCGAAGTAACTGCCCCAGCTTCATGGATCCATGGGTGTCCCAACAAACAACTGTATACCGAAAAGATGTCCATCACTTGAAAAGTAATCTTGAAGGAAAACAGACCAACAAATATGGGCAAATCAACTTCCCCAACTACTGACTTCTTTGACCAATTAAAAGCTTTCACAATCACGTTGCTATATCTCATTGGTGTGCCTCCATGAGATAGTATAGGAAGAGTGAATTTTGGCATAACATTCAGCGATGAGCCAGTATCAATCAACACATTAGACAGCGAATCCTCTTTACAACGAACAGAGATGTGTAAAGCCAAATTATGATTTCTTCCTTCCTCAGGCAAATCTTCATCACTGAAACTCAAGTTGTTACATGTAGTAATATTACTCACAACCTCATTAAACTGATCCAACGTCACATCATTATCCAGAAAGGCTTGATCCAGTATCTTCATCAAAGAATCCCTATGAGCAGGAGAACTTGTCAACAATTCCATTATAGAGATCTTATGCGGAGTACGATGCAACTGATCCACAATTTTATAATCACTCATCTTGATAAGCTTCAATATCTCATCCATCTCTTTTCTTGAAGACGACCCATCATTCACTTTTGTTGCATCACTAGTAGTCAAATATGGAGTCTTTCATCATAGCTCTATTTTTCTCCAAAAGAAATCCTTTCTAACATCAATTGGAGACACACCTAAACACCAGTTCGGGAATCAGCTTATCAGACAAACTTAAAACCCTCAAAATCAAAATCGCTCCAGTCAGAACTTACCTCTATAAGTCAGGAACGTTGTGTCCAAGTACCATAATGATCCAACGGTTGGATTGAGAGATATGCCCGATTTGCCAAGGTGACTCTATGCTGATACTTGTTGTGAAAATTAAGGCTTCCTCCATAATTTTCTTCTTCTCTCAAGTGCTCCTCCCTTCTTTCTCTTCTCTTTTCTATTTTTCCTTTCTCCCCAAAAATAAGTTATGAGACTCCAACTCTAAAACCCTAATTTTCTCCTCTTACTATCTCTTTTATCTTAATGGGCTTAACCCATAATCCATCTATTACGTTTCTGCTACTAAGGCCCAATTAACTATATCTCTCAAACAACTTAATTAACCCAAATAACATAAACACACATACAATTAAATATTTTAAACAATTATTATATCACATAATAACTATATAAATAAATAATTATTAAAAATACCAAATAGTATAATTACTAATATAGTTAATAAAAATATTAATAAAATCGGGATGTTACATGTAACACCCGTATTTTTAAATTATTAGATAAATTGAATTTTGCTTAATTATTTAATTAAAATTTAGTTTATGAATATTTTTGAAAATAATGGAGTAAATGAATTAGAAGAGAATATTGGACTTTTGGAGTGTGAGGTGTAATTAGTGGGTGTATGGAGTAAAAAGCTCTACACTTAGTCCTAATAATATTATTATTTTTATTATTAAGAAAAATAGAAAAGAAGGGAGCAAGAGAAGGGTTGGGAGAAAAAGATTTTATCGTAGAAGTGAGAAGAGCAAAGGAAGGAGGAAAAACCCCAAAGTTCAAGGATCAATTCAAGAACCTCCATCAAGGTAAGGGGAGACTTTTCCTTTTAGTATATCTTATGTGATCTTAAGTGATAGGTAGATTGATGTATGGTTTGGTTCAATTAGATATTGGGATTGTTAGGTTAGGGTGTTATAATTTAGATTGAATTGATGAAATTTGCATGAACTATTGGTTAATAATGAGTTTAATTGATGTTGAATGGTGTATGATTGAATGTATGATGATTGTATGCCTGTATCAGATGTCTGGAACCAATTTGGGATGATGGATGTGTGAAATCGCAGGACTGTCGCAGACCTGAGATTTTGAGAAATCGCATGTCCGCTAAGCGGAGCTAGGCTCGCTAAGCGGAGGCTATGTGCGTCGTTCAGGCTCGCTAAGTGGAGCTAGTCCACTAAGCGGCGGTCCAAGGTAGTTTGCTACTGGAAAGCGCGCTAGAGGGTCGCTCAGCGGACCCTGTTATACAAATTTTTTCCAAACTTTGAAAAATCATAACTTTTGAATCGTGTATCCTTTCTTAGTGTCGTTTTGGGAGTTGTAAAGGTAATTAAATATTTTATATGATGAACGATGAATATGGGCGATGGCCCGACTTTTTTTTTTAAAAACTAGATTTATTTACTTTGTGAGGATTAATCATTGTGTGCATACGAAATAGGTGTGACAATGTATTTGATGTGGTGATGAATTGGTTGTGATTATTATTATGATTGTGATGAATGTATGGCTATTTGAATGATGTTGAAAACATGTACATACTTATTTGGTGATGTGGTGTTGAGATGAGTTGTTCTTCGAGATCGATGATGTTTTTAAGTATGTTAGGTGTGTTCATTCATTCATATGCATTCGGTGATGGATCCCAGTGATGTTTGGATCGATGGTGGACATAATTCCCATTGTGCGGAATTTTTGTCGGTGGGCCGTATCTCAATGGCGTAGATCGGTCAGGTGGATTAATTCCATACTTTATTGGTACCACATGCATAGCGTCAGTTGAGTCATATGCATTTTGTCATAAAATGATTGAATTGATTTCAGTGTTATGTGGTGTAATCTATTATTGTATGAATTGATGAATAATAGTTGTGAATCTGAATATGTATGATTGGATGAACGATATATTATGATGCTTGTTTCTTATGAATTGCATAATATTTACTAATCGAGAATGAGACTCACCCTTACATGTTGTCATTTTGAGATTGAGGATAGCGGCTTACGACTTGGTGAGGATTAGCTCATGAGTCAGTGTGTCTAGTTTAGCGTCAGGTGTCATGCTCTGATATTGTAACACTGGGGACACGAGTTTTGATCGTTTATGTCTTATGACTTTATTGCTTTATTTTGAGTTTTGATAGATATAGTTTCGAAGGTGTTGGACTATTCCGTATAATTGTTTTTCCGCTGTGTTAACATGAGTTACTATGAGTTATGATGAAACTCCTTAGTGTTTGCATGACTATGACGTATGATGTTTGTTATAAAATTTGAAATTGTGACACCCTTGTTCCATGTTACTCTGATATATTTATTTAAATTGTCGCGGAGTTTAGAAGGGTGTTACAATAGTGGCATCAGAGCATAGTCGGTCGTCGTGACCAGAGTCTTAGTGTCAGTCTTTTTTCCTGGTATGCGACTAGTGCAAGCTATCACTGTCGATACTCTTGGTGCTAATGGAATTGTTTTGTGATTAGCAGAACAATGGCTGGAAGAGGTGGAAGAAATGACGATGTTATCGCTGAGGCTTTGGGCATGATTGCTGGTGTGCTGGGAGGGAATGCAATTGGAGCTGGGATTGGTGCTGACAAGCAATTGGGGAATTTCCAGAGGAACAATCCTCCGTTGTTCAAGGGAACGCATGATCCTGAAGGTGCTCAGAAGTGGCTTAAGGAGATCGAGTGGATTTTCAGAGTCATCGATTCTGCTGAGAATCTGAAGGTGAGGTATGGTACTCATATGTTGTCCGAAGAGGCTGGTGACTGGTGGATGGCTACTAGGGCTGAACTGGATGGTGATGGTGTAGCTATTTCTTGGGCCGTGTTCAAAAGAGAGTTTCTAAGGAGGTATTTTCCTGAGGACGTTCGAGGCAGAAAGGAAATTGAATTTTTGGAGCTGACCCAAGGTAATATAACGGTACCAGAGTATGCTTCAAAATTTGTTGAGTTGGCAAAGTACTACGTTCACTACAACAATGATGAGGCTAGTTAATTCTCAATGTGTATCAAATTTGAGAATGATCTTCGTGACGAGACCAAGCAAGGTATCAGGTACCAAAGAATTCAGCGATTTGTTGATTTAGTAGACTGTAGCAGGATCTTCGAAGAGGATAACATTAAGCTGAAGTCATCTCACTCTCGCGAGTTGGTAAACAAGAAAGGTAAGAAGCCTATGGATAGAGGTAAGCCATATGGTAGAGGAAATCCTAAAGCTGGTGATTGGAAGAGGCCTAGTGGGGGAGATTCTGGTGCTCCCGTTAGGTGCTACAACTGTGGTGAGACTGGGCATAGAAGGAATGAGTGTAAGAGTGGGGAAAAGAAATGCTTCAAGTGTGATAAGGTGGGTCATATTGCTTTTGATTGTAGGATGAAGATCGTGACTTGCTACAATTGCGGTGAAAAGGGTCACATCAGCCCACAGTGCACTAAACCGAAGAATAATCAATCTGATGGGAAGGTCTTTGCTTTGTCTGGGTCAGAAACTACTCTAGAAGATCGTCTGATTAAAGGTACGTGTTTCATCCATGACACACCTTTAGTTGCAATTATTGATACTGGAGTGACTCATTCATTCATTTCATTAGATTGTGCTAAACGATTGGGTTTAGAAATATTTGTTATTTATGGAAGTATGGTTATTGACACTCTTGCGTCGGGTTCAGTAACTACTTCTCCTGCTTGTTTGAACTGTCCTATTGACATATTTAGTAGAAAGTTTGGAATGGACTTAGTGTGCCTTCCGCTTGAACAACTTGACGTCATTTTGGGGATGAACTGGTTACAATTTAATCGAGTTCATATCAATTGTTTTACGAAGACGGTTATCTTTCCTGAAGAGGTTAGTGTTGAGGATCTGACTATGTCGGTCAAACAGATGAATTTGGCTGTCAATGATGGAGCGGTAGTATTTATGTTATGCTCTTCAATGGAAGTGAAGGGGGAAGCTAAAACTTATGAGCTACGAGTAGTGAATGAGTATCCGGAAGTATTTCCAGAAGATGTTAGTGAGTTGCCACCTGAAAGAGAAGTGGAATTCGCTATAGAATTGATTCCTGGAACTAGTCCTGTGTCGATGGCACCGTATCGCATGTCGGCATCGGAATTGGTTGAATTGAAGAAACAGTTGGAAGAATTGTTGGAAAAGAAGTTTATTCGTCCTAGTGTGTCACCGTGGGGTGCACCAGTACTGTTGGTTAAGAAGAAAGAAGGTTCAATGAGGCTATGTGTTGATTATAGACAGCTAAACAAGTTGACAATCAGGAATCGATACCCTTTGCCAAGGATTGATGAATTGATGGATCAGCTGGTTGGAGCTTGTGTGTTTAGCAAGATTGATTTGAGGTCTGGATATCACCAAATTCGTTTGAAGGCGGAAGATATTCAGAAAACGGCATTCCGAACGAGATACGGACATTATGAATATTCTGTTATGCCATTTGGTGTTTGTCGCTACCGTGAAAATCAACAGAGTCGCCACTAACATATTTATCCTGAAAATGAAGGGAATGCCAGCAAACCACAAAACAAAACAACGGTCTCACGACCAGAGAAAAAGGGTAAGGGAGTCGGTTACGCGAGGGGAAGGTATTAGCACCCCTCGCGCCCATCGTACTCGATGGTATCCACGCTAATGTCTAAATCTATGGGTGTGTAACAAATCTACGCTAATCTGGACTAAAATGAATGCAGAATGTAGGGAAAAGAAAGGATTATGCTCGCACGGGCCCTACCCCGCTGCCTACGTATCTGTTTTGCAGAATCAGAGCTACCGTAGCTCGGCTAACTAATTTCTGTTTGTTTTGTGTTTTTTAGGTGAACGAGTTACATTCACACTCCGCTGCTCGACTTTTGGAGACTTACGCTTGGGAATGGAGCGCAAATAACAAGCTCTTAAGAAAAGAAAATCAAAGAGTGTGGTTTGTGTTTTAAAGAATGCATGAGGAAGACCTAAGCTAAGGGGGAAAGCTTGCTACCTAATGTTATCATACAAAGGGTACAAGTCTAAACTAAACTAACAACCTATGGGGAAAAAGGCGAAAGCAGACAATAATATCACACAAACGAGCTACGCTCGTAAAGCAAACAAAACCAACGGTACTGACCGAATGGTAGAAAAGCGGTCCCGCCATAGCCAAGGGGAGCAACTCAACCCAAGTCAACCAAGCATTAGACCTCGCGAAAATGATCGGCCCATAGACAAGAGGAGGGATTCCCTCTCAGCAACCAAGCCGTCACGGATCGTAAAGGAAAACGGTGCATGCGTACACCGAGCATCAACGTCGGGCGACGCGAGCTATAGGAAGTGCGGGGGTCCGACTGCATGAACCCTTTCCTAACATACTCGATAACAAGATCTTGTGCAGGGGTTGATTGCTAACCCTTTCCGCATGCCTTCCATGAGGACTTAACGGAGTGCCATATAGGACTTATTATACCGTGACTCCCTCCCGCAAAGCACAAATGTAAACACACCAACAAAAACAGAGCCTCTTTCGAGGGCTTGACCAGATGCGTTTCTAGGTCCTACTTCTCATGTTAAAGGATGATGCAAGAAAGCGATAAAGTGCAAGAAA